>NW_027094602.1:0-71439 GCF_029207755.1 Chamaea fasciata
CCAATTTCTCCCCCCAAACCCCCATTTCTCCCCCTTTCCCCCCCAAACCTGAATTTCTCCCCCCAAACCCACATCTCCCTTTTCCAAGCCCCCATTTCTCTCCCCATTTCCCCCCCAAACCCACATTTCTCCCCCCAAACCCCAATTTCTCCCCCCAAACCCCAATTTCTCCCCCCAACCCCACATCTCCCTTTTCCAACCCCCCATTTCTCTCCCCATTTCTCCCCCCAAACCCCCATTTCTCCCCCCATTTCTCCCCCATTTCCCCCCCCAAACCCCAATTTCTCTCCCCAAACCCCAATTTCTCCCCCCAACCCCACATCTCCCTTTTCCAACCCCCCATTTCTCCCCCATTTCCCCCCCAAACCCCAATTTCTTCCCCCAAACCCCAATTTCTCCCCCCAAACCCCAATTTCTCCCCCCAACCCCACATCTCCCTTTTCCAACCCCCCCATTTCTCCCCCATTTCTCCCCCCCAAATCCCATTTCTCCCCATTTCCTTGCCCCAAACCCCAATTTCTCCCCCCAAACCCCCATTTCTCCCCCAATCCCCCCATTTCTCCCCCATTTCCCCCCCAAACCCCAATTTCTCCCCCCAACCCCACATCTCCCTTTTCCAACCCCCCATTTCTCTCCCCCGTCCCCCCCCAGGAGGCGGCGTGCCGCAAGGAGGAGGAGGAGCGGCGCGCGCGGGAGCGGCAGGAGGAGGAGGAGGCCAAATGCCTGGAGAAGTTCGAGGGGGCCGAGCCCCTGGAGGCGGCCGAGCTCGGCGCCTTCACGGACTCGATGCTGCCGGGCTGCTCGCAGCTGCTGGACGAGCTGCCCGACACCGTCTACAGGGTCTGCGACCTGCTGATGACGGCCGTGCGCCGCAACGGCGCGGCCTACCGCGACAGCGTGCTCAAACAGGTGGTGCAGCAGGTAAACCTGGTCTGAACCTGGCCAAACCTGGTCTAACCTGGCCTGAACCTGGCCAAACCTGGTCTAAACCTGGCCAAACCTGCCCTGAGACACCCAAACCCACCCTGAGCCCAGTGAGGGCCGGCCTGCCGCGACAGCGTGCTCAGACAGGTGGTGCAGCAGGCAAACCTGGCCAAACCTGGTCTAACCTGGCTGAACCTGGCCAAACCTGGTCTAAACCTGGCCAAACCTGCCCTGAGACACCCAAACCCACCCTGAGCCCAGTGAGGGCCGGCCTGCCGCGACAGCGTGCTCAGACAGGTGGTGCAGCAGGCAAACCTGGCCAAACCTGGTCTAACCTGGCCTGAACCTGGCCAAACCTGGCCAAACCTGGTCTAAACCTGCCCTGAGATACCCAAACCCACCCTGACCGCTGTGAGGGCCGACCTGCCGCGACAGCGTGCTCAGACAGGTGGTGCAGCAGGTAAACCTGGCCAAACCTGGTCTAACCTGGTCTAAACCTGGCCAAACCTGGTCTAAACCTGGCCAAACCTGCCCTGAGACACCCAAACCCACCCTGAGCCCAGTGAGGCCGGCCTGCCGCGACAGCGTGCTCAGACAGGTGGTGCAGCAGGTAAACCTGGCCTGAACCGGGCCAAACCTGGTCTAACCTGGCCTGAACCTGGTCTAAACCTGGCCAAACCTGGTCTAAACCTGGTCTAAACCTGGCCAAACCTGGTCTAAACCTGCGCTGAGACACCCAAACCCACCCTGAGCCCAGTGAGGGCCGCCTGCCGCGACAGCGTGCTCAAACAGGTGGTGCAGCAGGTAAACCTGGCCAAACCTGGTCTAACCTGGCCTGAACTTGGTCTAAACCTGGCCAAACCTGGCCAAACCTGCCCTGAGACACCCAAACCCACCCTGAGCCCAGTGAGGGCCGGCCTGCCGCGACAGCATGTTCAGACAGTTGGTGCAGCAGGTAAACCTGGCCTGAACCGGGCCTGAACCTGGCCTAAACTGGTCTAAACCTGGCCAAACCTGGTCTAAACCTGGCCCAAACCTGGTCTAAACCTGGCCAAACCTGCCCTGAGACACCCAAACCCACCCTGAGCCCAGTGAGGGCCGGCCTGCCACGACAGCATGCTCAAACAGGTGGTGCGGCAGGTAAACCTGGCCTGAACCGGGCCAAACCTGGTCTAAACCTGGCCAAACCTGGTCTAAACCTGGCCAAACCTGGCCTGAACCTGGCCAAACCTGCCCTGAGACACCCAAACCCACCCTGAGCCCAGTGAGGGCTGGCCTGCCGCGACAGCGTGCTCAGACAGGTGGTGCAGCAGGTAAACCTGGCCAAACCTGGTCTAACCTGGCCTGAACCTGGTCTAAACCTGGCCAAACCTGCCCTGAGACACCCAAACCCACCCTGAGCCCAGTGAGGGCCGGCCTGCCGCGACAGCGTGCTCAGACAGGTGGTGCAGCAGGTAAACCTGGCCTGAACCGGGCCAAACCTGGTCTAACCTGGCCTGAACCTGGTCTAAACCTGGCCAAACCTGGTCTAAACCTGGTCTAAACCTGGCCAAACCTGGTCTAAACCTGCGCTGAGACACCCAAACCCACCCTGAGCCCAGTGAGGGCTGGCCTGCCGCGACAGCGTGCTCAGGCAGGTGGTGCAGCAGGTAAACCTGGCCTGAACCTGGCCAAACCTGGTCTAAACCTGGCCAAACCTGGTTTAAACCTGGCCTGAACCTGGCCAAACCTGGTCTAAACCTGGCCAAACCTGCCCTGAGAGCCCTAAACCCACCCTGAGCCCAGTGAGGGCTGTGCCACGTGTGGGAGACCGCTGAGGTCCTGATCAAGGCTGACTGACCTTTGTCCCCTTACCTTTGACCCCCTGAGTGACCCCTTGCCCTTTGCCCCCAGGTGTGGGAGGCGGCCGATGTCCTGATCAAGGCCGCCGTCCCGCTGACCACCAGCGACACGCGGACGGTGTCCGAGTGGATCAGCCAGATGGCCACGCTGCCCCAGGCCTCCAACCTGGCCACGCGCATCCTGCTGCTCACGCTGCTCTTCGAGGTGCCCCGAAACACCGGGGGGACCCCGAAACGGGGGGGATCCCGAAACGCGGAGGGGAAACCAAAGTGTAGAGGAGGGAGCCAAAATATTGGGGGGGCGAGGGGGAAAACCCAAAATATTGGGGATCACAAAATATGGGGGAACTCAAAATATGGGGGAGCTCAAAAGATGAGGGGGGAAACCAAAATGTGAGGGGGAAACCAAAATGTGAGGGAAGACACCCCAAAATATGAGGGGATCCTAAATGTGGGGGGGAAACTGAAATGTAGAGGTGGAAGCCAAAATGTGGGAGATCCCAAAATATGGGAGATCCTAAAATATGGGAGATCCTAAAATATGGGAGATCCTAAAATATGGGAGATCTCAAAATATGGGAGATCTCAAAATATGGGAGATCCTAAAATATGGGAGATCTCAAAATATGGGAGATCCTAAAATATGGGAGATCTTAAAATATGGGAGATCTCAAAATATGGGAGATCCCAAAATATGGGAGATCCCAAAATATGGGAGATCCTAAAATATGGGAGATCCTAAAATATGGGAGATCCCAAAATATGGGAGATCCTAAAATATGGGAAATCCCAAAATATGGGAGATCCTAAAATATGGGAGATCCCAAAATATGGGAGATCCTAAAATATGGGAAATCCCGAAATATGGGAGATCCTAAAATATGGGAAATCCCAAATATGGGAGATCCTAAAATATGGGAGACCCCAAAATATGGGAGATCCCAAAATATGGGGGGGATCCCAAGAAGCCAAAATATGAGGGGAAACCAAAATTTGGGGGGGGGGGGTGGAACCCCAAATATTGTGGATCCCAAAATGTGGGTGATCCCAAAATGAGGGGGAAACCAAAATGTGGGGAGAGGACCCAAAATCTGGGGGGACATAAACATGGAGGGGACCCTAAAACATGGAGGGAAAACCCCAAAACCTTGGGAGGGGACCCCAAAATTTGGGGAGGGACCCCAAAAACATGGAGGGGGATCCCAAAATATGGGGGGGGAAAGCCCAAAACCTGGAGGGACTTGGGGATATTCCAGGGATGTTTTGGTCAGGAATTTTAGGGGGGCTCAGGTGGATGTTTTGGGGCTGTTCCCAGATATTTTGGTCAGGAATTTGGGAATGTTCAGGTGGATGTTTCAGGAATTTTTTGGATATTCTGGTCAGGATTTTGGGAACGTTCAGGTGGATGTTTCAGGGATAGTTTTGGATATTTTGGTCAGGAATTTGGGAACGTTCAGGTGGATGTTTCAGGGATAGTTTTGGATATTTTGGTCAGGAATTTGGGAACGTTCAGGTGGATGTTTCAGGGATACTTTTGGATATTTTGGTCAGGATTTTGGGGCTCTTTCTGTTGATATTTCAGGGATGTTTTTGGATATTCTGGTCAGGATTTTGGGAACGTTCAGGTGGATGTTTCAGGGGTTTGGGAATGTTCAGGTGGATGTTTCAGGGATTTGGGAACGTTCAGGTGGATGTTTCAGGGATTTGGGAATGTTCAGGTGGATGTTTCAGGGATGTTTTTGGATATTTTGGTCAGGATTTTCGGGCTGTTTCTGGGAATATTTTGGGGCTGTTCCCAGACATTTTGGTCAGGATTTTGGGAACGTTCAGGTGGATATTTCAGGGATATTTCTGGATATTCTGGTCAGGAATTTGTGGACATTCAGGTGGATATGTCAGGGATGTTTTTGGATATTCTGGTCAGAATTTTGGGGCTGTTTCTGTTGATATTTCTGGGATGTTTTTGGGTATTTTGGTCGGGATTTTGGGGATGTTCAGGTGGATGTTTCAGGGATGTTTTTGGATATTTTGGTCAGGATTTTCGGGCTGTTTCTGGGAATATTTTGGGGCTGTTCCCAGACATTTTGGTCAGGATTTTGGGAACGTTCAGGTGGATATTTCAGGGATATTTCTGGATATTCTGGTCAGGAATTTGTGGACATTCAGGTGGATATGTCAGGGATGTTTTTGGATATTCTGGTCAGGATTTTGGGGCTGTTTTCTGTGGATATTTCGGGGCTGTTCCCAGATATTTTGGTCGGGGTTTTGAGGGCATTCGGGATGTTTTTTGGGGGGTGCTGATGCTTTTGGGCTGCCCCCCCAGGAGCTGAAGCTGCCCTGTGCCCGCGTGGTGGAGTCCAGCTGCGTGCTGGACGTGCTGATCAAGCTGCTGGAGGTGGTGCAGCCCTGCCTGCAGGCGGCCAAGGAGCACAAGGAGGTGCAGACCCCCAAGTAAGGACTGACACCCCCCCCCCCCAAAAAAAAACAACCCCCAGGAGCCCCCCAGGGACGCTCTCACGGCTCTTTTGGCCCCCCCAAACCCCCAGGTGGATCACCCCAGTGCTGCTGCTGATCGATTTCTACGAGAAGACGGCCGTGTCCTCCAAGCGCCGCGCGCAGATGAACAAGGTGGGGGGTCCTGGGGGGCTTTGGGGGGGTTCTGGGGGGGTCCTGGGGGCTTTGGGAGGCTTGGAGGGATCTGGGGTGGGGTCCTGGGGGACTTTTTGGGGGTTCTCTGGAGGTCCTGGGGGCTTTGAGGGGCTTGGAGGGATCTGGGGGGGTCCTGGGGGGGCTTTTGGGGGGGTCCTGGGGAGCTTGGGGGGAGTCTGGGGGAGGTCCTGGGGGGTTTGGGGGGTCCTGGGGGGGTCCTGGGGACACACGATGGGGCTGGGATGGGGGTGGAGCAGTCAGGGGGACACAGGGGGTCCTGGGGGACACACGGGGGACACTCAGGGTGGCACAGGGGACACAGGGGGTGACACGCACAGGTCTTGGGGAGGGGCCTTGGGGTCCTGGGGCACACAGGGGGTGACATAACGGGGACACACAGAGCCCTGGGGTGACACACAGAGTTGTGGGGGACACAAGGAGGGCACAGGGGTGACACAAAGAGTCCAGGGGTGACACTGGGGTGACACACGGAATCCTGGGGTGACACACGGGGTGACACAAAGAGTCCTGGGGGACACGAGGAGGGCACAGGGGTGACACACAGAGTCCAGGGGTGACACTGGGGTGACACACGGAATCCTGGGGTGACATGCAGTGTCCTGGGATGACACAGGCAGTGACACAGGGGCGACACAAAGAGTCCAGGGGTGACACAGGGGTGACACACAGGGTCCTGGGTGACACACGGTCACTGGGGCACACGCGGTGTCCCTGGCACGGGGACAGCGACCACACCGGGCTGTGTTTGGGTGGCCCAGGGGGGCTCCAGCCCTCTGACCCCCCCCCGTTGTCCCCCCGTTGTCCCCCCAGTACCTGCAGGCCACGGGGAACAACTGGCGCTGGTTCGACGACCGCTCGGGGCGCTGGTGCAGCTACAGCGCCAGCAACAACAGCACCATCGACGCCGCCTGGAGGGCCGGGGAGCCCAGCGTGCGCTTCACCGCCGGCCGGCGCCGCTACACCGTGCAGTTCACCACCATGGTGCAGGTACGGGGACGTGGGGACAGCCAGGGGACAGGGACACGGCCCTGGGGACAGCCTGGGGACAGGGACACGGCCAGGGGACAGCCAGGGGACAGCCAGGGGACAGGGACACGGCCAGGGGACAGCCTGGGGACAGCCTGGGGACAGGGACACGGCCAGGGGACAGCCTGGGGACAGCCAGGGGACAGGGACACGGCCCTGGGGACAGCCAGGGGACAGCCTGGGGACAGCCAGGGGACAGGGACACGGCCCTGGGGACAGCCTGGGGACAGCCTGGGGACAGCCAGGGGACAGGGACACGGCCCTGGGGACAGCCTGGGGACAGCCTGGGGACAGCCAGGGGACAGGGACACGGCCCTGGGGACAGCCAGGGGGCAGGGACGTGGCCAGGGGACAGCCAGGGGACAGGGACACGGCCAGGGGACAGCCAGGGGACAGCCTGGGGACAGCTGGGGACAGGGGCACGGCCAGGGGACAGCCAGGGCACAGGGACACGCTGCTACACCGTGCAGTTCACCGCCATGGTGCAGGTACGGGGACATGGGGACAGCCGGGGGTCAGCCAGGGGACAGCTGGGGACAGGGACACGGCCCTGGGTGTGGGGACACGGCCCTGGGGACAGCCACCCCACGGGGAGGGGCCTGTGTCACCTATGGCCCCATGGTGTCACCCCAGTGTCACCCATGTCCCCCCCGGTGTCACCCGTTGGGAGGAGCCCCAATGTGACCCATGACCCCAATGTGACCCCTGACCCCCTTGTGTGACCCCTCACCCCTTGTGTAACCCCTGTCCCCTGTGTGATCCCTTTGTGACCCCTGACCCCTGTGTGACCCCTGATCCCCGTGTGACCTGTGTGACCCCTGACCCCGTGTGACCGCGGTGTCCGCAGGTGAACGAGGAGACGGGGAACCGGCGCCCGGTGATGCTGACCCTGCCCAGACCCCCCCGGGCCGGGAAGGGCCGCGACGAGGGGGGGGCCGAGGACCCCGAGGGCAAGGGCAAGGACGAGACCCCCGGTATGGGGGGCTGGGGGGGCTTGGGGGGGTCTGAGGGGTCACGGGGAGGGGTCTGAGGGGTCATTGGGGGGGTGTGAGGGGTCATTGGGGGGGTCTGAGGGGTCACGGGGAGGGGTCTGAGGGGTCATTGGGGGGGTGTGAGGGGTCATTGGGGGGGTCTGAGGGGTCATTGGAGGGGTCTGAGGGGTCATTGGGGGGGTCTGAGGGGTCATGGGGAGGGTCTGAGGGGTCATGGGGAGGGTCTGAGGGGTCACGGGGAGGGATCTGAGGGGTTATGGGGAGGTCACAGTGGTCACAGTGGGGTCAGAGGGGTCATGGGTGGTTCAGAATGGCCATGGGGGGGTCAGAGTGGCCATTAGGGGGGTCACGGTGGGGTCAGAGGGGTCACAGGGGGTCAGAATGGCCATGGTGGGGTCATGGTGGGGTCATGATGGTCACGGAGGGGTCAGAGGGGCCATGGTGGGGTCAGAGTGGCCATGAGGGAGGTCATGGTGGGCTCAGAGGGGTCACAGGGGGTCAGAATGGCCATGGTGGGGTCAGAATGGCCATGAGGGAGGTCATGGTGGGGTCATGATGGTCACGGAGGTGTCAGAGGGGCCATGGTGGGGTCAGAGTGGCCGCGGAGGGGTCATGGTGGGGTCAGAACGGCCACGGAGGGGTCAGAATGGCCACAGTGGGTCACGGCAAGCTCACAGCAGCCATAACAACACCAAAACCCTTCTCCCCCCCCCAACAGCCGCAGACCCCCCTTCTACGGACGAAGACCCCTCCAGCACCACCACCACCCCCCCTACCACCACTACCACCACCACCACCACAGCCCCCTGCCCGTCCCCACCGTGCCCCACTCCCACCCCGACCCCCGAGGAGCCCCACGGCGACAACGACGACAACGACGCCGCCGAGGCCGAAGCTCCGGTGCGGGGCCTGGCGGAAGAGGCCGTGCCGGCCGTGCTGCGGGCGTGCGTCAGCATGCTGGGCGTGCCGGTGGACCCCGACACGCTGCACGCCACGCTGCGCCTCTGCCTGCGCCTGACGCGGCAGCACAAGCACGCGCTGCTGTTCGCCGAGCTGCGCTCCACGCGCACCATCCTGGCGCTGACGCAGAGCTCGGGCTTCACCGGCTTCACGCCGTTGGTGACGCTGCTCTTCCGGCACATCATCGAGGACCCCTGCACGCTGCGCCACACCATGGAGAAGGTGAGCGGAGAGACGGGGGGTGTCCCCACGGGGTGTGCCCGCAATATCTCCGTGGGATCCCCACGATAAGCTCACGGTGTCCCCGCGGGGTCGCCGCGATATCCCGACGATGTCCCCGCGATATCCCCATGGTGTGCCCACGCTGTTCCTTCCCACAGTGTCCTCACAATGTCCCGACAGTATCCCCACGCTGTCCCCACAATGTCCCCACGCTGTCTTCACAACGTCCCGATGATATCCCCACAATGTCCCACAATGTCCCCATGATGTCCCCACGATGTACCCACAACGTCCCCAGAACGTCCCCATGATAGCCCCACAATGTCCCCACTCTGTCCCCACAATGTCCCCACAATGTCCCAGTCTGTCCCTCCCCACAATGTCCCCAGAACGTCCCCACCCTGTCCCCACAGTGTCCCACTCTCCCCACAATGTCCCCACACTGTCCCGACAATGTCCCCAGAATGTCCCCATGGTGTCCCCACAGTATCCCCACAATGTCCCCACAGTGTGTTCTCACAATGTCCCACGTTATCCTCAAGATATCCCCACGATGTCCCCACAATATCTCCACGGTATCTCCACAATATCCCTGCAATGTCCCCATGGTGTCCCACAATATCCCCACGATATCCCCAAGCTGTCCCCATGATATCCCCACAATGTCCCATGCTGTCCCCACAATGTCCTGACGCTGTCCCCACGGTGTCCCCTTGCTGTCCTCACAGTATCCCAACGATATCCCCACACTGTCCCCACGATATCCCCACAGTGTGTCCCCCCAACGTCCTCATGCCATCCTCACAATATCCTGACGATATCCCCACGATGTCCCCACAGTGTGTCCCCACACTGTCCCCCGCTGTCCCCTGCACAGGTGGTGCGTTCGGCGGCCACCAGCGGGGCGGGCAGCACCACGTCCGGGGTGGTCTCGGGCAGCCTGGGCTCCTGGGAACCACAACATCCCCATGCTGTCCCCACAGTGTCCCCACAACATCCCCACGCTGTCTCCACAATGTCCCCACAACATCCCCGTGATGTCACCACAATGTCCCCACAACATCCCCGTGATGTCACCACAATGTCCCCACAACATCCCCACGATGTCACCACAATGTCCCCACAACATCCCCATGATGTCACCACAATATGTCCCCTGCTGTCCCCACAGTGTGTCCCCACAGTATCCCCACAATATCCCCATGATGTCCCCGCAACATTCCCACAAATGTCCCCATAACGTCCCCACAATATCTCCACGGTATCTCTACAACATCCCATCGATGTCCCACAATATCCTCATGATGTCCCCACCATGTCCCCCGCTGTCCCCTGCACAGGTGGTGCGTTCGGCGGCCACCAGCGGGGCGGGCAGCACCACGTCCGGGGTGGTCTCGGGCAGCCTGGGCTCGCGGGAGGTCAATTACATCCTGCGGGTGCTGGGCCCCGCCGCCTGCCGCAGCCCCCACGTCTTCACCGAGGTGGCCACGGGCTGCATCCGCATCGCCCTGCCCGCGCCCCGCGGCTCCGGCACCGGTGAGGGGCTGCAGGGACATCAGGGGGTCCTGGAGGGGGCGTTGGGGGGTCTGGAGGGGGGCACAGGGGGCATTGGGGGGCTTGGGGGGGATCATAGTGGGGGTATGGGGACATTAGGGGGTCCTGGGGGGCTTCTGGAGGGGCCATTGGGGGTCCTGGGGGGGCACAGGGGGTATTGGGGTTCCTGGGGGGTTCCTGGAGGGGGCACGGGGACATGGGGATGAGGTGCCTCTATCCCCAAAAACAGTGTCCCGAGGGTCCCTTTACCCTCAGAGTGGGGGTCCCGGGGCTCTCTCAGAGTGGGGGTCCCGGGGGTGTCTGTATCCCCAAACATGGGCTCCTGGGGGTCCCTTTATCCCCAGAACAGGGGTCCTGGGGGTCTCTTAGAATGGGGCTCCCAGATCTGCCTCCACCCCCCCAAACCCATCCCCACCCTGTCGCCCCTGAGGAGCCCCCCAAGGCCCTGACCCCCCCCAAAACCCTGACCCCCCCAAAACCCTGAGGAGCCCCCCAAGGCCCTGACCCCCCCCAAAACCCTGACCCCCCCAAACTCCTCAGCCTCCGACGACGAGTTTGAGAACCTGCGCATCAAGGGTCCCAACGCGGTGCAGCTGGTGAAGACCACCCCGGCCAAGGCGGCCGCGCTGCCGCCCATCCCCGAGCCCATCCGCGACGTCATCTACGACATGCTCAACGCCCTGGCCGCCTACCACGCCCCCGACGACGGTACGGGGGGCTCGGGGGGCTCGGGGGACACCCCTGGGACTTGGGGGGCTCAGGGAGGAGTGAGGTACACCTGGAATTGGAATGGGAATGGGAATTGGAATTGGAATTGGGGTGTCCTGGTCACCTACCACACCCCTGATGAGGGTACGGGGGGCTTGGGGGGCTTGGGGACCCCGTCCTGGGGGGCTTGGGGGACACCCCCAGGGGGGACTTGGGGGGCTGTGGAAGGAGTGGGATGCACGTGGAATTGGAATCGGGGTGTCCGTATAGGGAAGGATTTGGGGTGTCCATGGAGGGGGAATCGAGGTGTCCATAGGGAAGGATTTGGGGTGTCCATGGAGGGGGAATCGAGGTGTCCATAGGGAAGGATTTGGGGTGTCCATGGAGGGGGAATCGAGGTGTCCATAGGGAAGGATTTGGGGTGTCCATGGAGAGGGAATCGAGGTGTCCATAGGGAAGGATTTGGGGTGTCCATGGAGGGGGAATCGAGGTGTCCATAGGGAAGGATTTGGGGTGTCCATGGAGAGGGAATCGGGGTGTCCATAGGGAAGGATTTGGGGTGTCCATGGAGGGGGAATCGAGGTGTCCATAGGGAAGGATTTGGGGTGTCCATGGAGAGGGAATCGGGGTGCCCATATAAGGAAAGATTTGGGGTGCCCATACAGGGAAGGGTTTAGGGTCTCCATACAGGGAGAATTGGACATGTCCATATAGGAAAAGGATTTGGGTTGCCTATATAAGGAAGGATTTGGGGTGCCCATATAGAGGGAATTGGGGTGTCCATATAGGGGAATTGGGGTGTTCTCTTAGAGGAATTAGGGTGTTCATATTGGGGAAATTGGGGTGCCCATATAGGGAAGGGATTGGGGTGTCCATGTAGGGGAATTAGGATGTGGGGTGTCCATAAGGGAAGGATTTGGGGTGTCCATATAGAGGATTTGGGGTGCCCATATAGGGAAGGATTTGGGGTTTCCATATAGGGAAGGATTTGGGGTGTCCATAAGGGAAGGATTTGGGGTGTTTGTATGGGGGGAATTGGGATGTTTATACTGAAGGATTCGGGGTGCCCATAAGGGAAGGATTTTGGGGTGTCCATATAGAGGATTTGGGGTACCCATACAGGGAAGGATTTGGGGTGCCCACATCAAGCCCAGCCATCCCCAGCCCCTCCGGGGGGTGTCCCCCCTATCCCCCTGACCCCGGTGTCCCCCGCAGGTGACAAGGGTGACCCCAAGAGCGCGGCACCCAGCGAGGTGAGCCAGCTGCTGTCGGACATTGGGGACGACATGTACCAGCAGTACCGCAGCCTCACCCGGCCCCCCGCCGACTTCGACCCCCCTGCCGGCTTTGCCATCAATGTACGGCGGGCTGGGGGGCTCTGGGGGGGCTGGGAGGGGATTTGGGGGGGCTGGGGGCAGTTTGGGGGACTGGGAGGGGTTTGGGGGGGCTGGGGGGCGGTTTGGGGGGTCTGAGAGGGGATTTGGGGGGGCTGGGGGGCGGTTTGGGGGGGCTGGGGGGCTCTGGGGGGGCTGGGAGGGGATTTGGGGGAGCTGGGGGCAGTTTGGGGGACTGGGAGGGGTTTGGGGGGGCTGGGGGGCGGTTTGGGGGGTCTGAGAGGGGATTTGGGGGGGCTGGGGGGCGGTTTGGGGGGGCTGAGAGGGGACCTGGGGGGGCTGAGAGGGGATTTGGGGGGGCTGGGGGGCGGTTTGGGCGGGCTGGGGGGCTCTGGGGGGGCTGGGAGGGGATTTGGGGGGGCTGGGGGCAGTTTGGGGGACTGGGAGGGGTTTGGGGGGGCTGGGGGGTGGTTTGGGGGACTGGGAGGGGATTTTGGGAGGTGGGAGGGGATTTCAGGGGCTGAGGGGTGGTTTAGGGGTGTCTGGGGGGCAGTTTGGGGGGGCTGGGGGGCATCTGAGTGTGTGGGGTGGAGGTTAGGGGGTCTGAGGGCTGGTTTGGGGGGTCCCTGGGGGTCTCAGGGGGCTCCTGGGGGTCTCTGGGGTTTTTGGGGACCCCCCAAACTCTGACACCCCCGGCTCCCCCAGGCCCAGGTTTTCGCTGCTGACGGAGCCGCGGCCGAGACGCCGCCCTCGGGAACCCCCCAGGGAGAAGGTGGCGCTGTGTCCCCTGGTGTCCCCCCTCGTCCCCTGGTGTCCTCCGTGTCCCTGCCTCTGTCCCCGTGTCCCCTGCCCCGTCCCCATGTCCCTGCCCCTGTCCCCGTGTCCCTGACGCTGTCCCCGTGTCCCCTGACCCTCTGCCCATGTCCCTGCCCCTGTCCCCATGTCCCTGACGCTGTACCCGTGTCCCCTGCCCCTGTCCCCGTGTCCCCTGCCCCTGTCCCCATGTCCCTGACGCTGTCCCCGTGTCCCCTGCCCCTGTCCCCGTGTCCCCTGCCCCTGTCCCCGTGTCCCTGACACTGTCTCCGTGTCCCTGCCCCTGTCCCCATGTCCCTGACGCTGTACCCGTGTCCCCTGACCCTCGGCCCATGTCCCTGACGCTGTCCCCGTGTCCCTAACGCTGTCCCCGTGTTCCTGATCCTGTCCCCGTGTCCCCTGACCCTCGGCTCATGTCCCTGCCCCTGTCCCCGTGTCCCTGCCCCATCCCCGTGTCCCCTGACCCTCGGCCCATGTTCCTGAAGCTGTCCCCGTGTCCCTGCCCCTGTCCCCATGTCCTCTGCCCCTGTCCGCGTGTCCCCTGCCCCTGTCCCCGTGTCCCTGACGCTGTCCCCGTGTCCCTGCCCCATCCCCATGTCCCCTGACCCTCGGCCCATGTCCCTGACGCTGTCCCCGTGTCCCTGACACTGTCCCCGTGTCCCTGCCCCATCCCCGTGTCCCCTGACCCTCGGCCCATGTCCCTGACGCTGTCCCCGTGTCCCTGACGCTGTCCCCGTGTCCCCGCAGCGTCCAGCCCCGAGGAGGGCCGCGAGGGGCGGAAGGAGAAGGAGGGGGAGCGCGGGGAGGAGCGGGGCCGGGCGCGGGGCTCCAAGCCCCTGATGCCGACCTCGACCATCCTGCGCCTGCTGGCCGAGCTGGTGCGCTCCTACGTGGGCATCGCCGCCCTCATCGCCAACTACAGCTACAGCGTGGGCCAGTCCGAGCTCATCAAGGAGGTGACACTGCGGGGACAGGGACAGGGATACACTGGGGGACACTGACAGGGACAGGGAATCACAGCGTGGGGCAGTCCGAGCTCATCAAGGAGGTGACACTGCGGGGACAGGGACAGGGACACACTGGGGGACACTGACGGACAGGGAACCACAGCGTGGGCCAGTCCGAGCTCATCAAGGAGGTGACACCGCGGGGACAGGGACACCCGGGGCTGGGGGACAAGTGACCCCTGTCCTCAGGCGTCCCCTGCGTGCCCAGGCGCGTGTGCAGGCCTGTGACCCCCGTGTCCCCCCAGGACTGCAGCGTGCTGGCCTTTGTCCTGGACCACCTGCTGCCCCACCAGCAGAACGCCGAGGACAAGGACACGCCGGCGCTGGCGCGGCTCTTCCTGGCCAGCCTGGCCGCGGCCGGCAGCGGCACCGACGCCCAGGTGGCCCTGGTCAACGAGGTCAAGGCCGCGCTGGGCCGCGCCCTGGCCATGGCCGAGAGCACCGAGAAACACGCCAGGTGTGGGGACAGCTGGGGACAGTGTGGGGATGGGGACAGTGGGGACAATGTGGGGACAACAGGGACAATGTGGGGGTGGTGTGGGGGCAGTGTGGGGACACTGCAGAGACAGCCTCGAGGTGACCTGTGTCTCTTGTCCCCTGACCCCCTGAGTGTCCCCTGGAGTGACTGATGTCCCCCCTGGAGTGACCAGTGTCCCCTGCCCTGCTGAGTGTCCCCAGTCCCCACAAGTGTCCCCAGTCCCCCTGACTGTCCCCTGTCCCCCAAGTGTTCTCTGTCCCCCCAAGTACCCCCTGAGTGTCCCTTGTCCCTCTGAGTGTCCCCTGTTCCATGAGTGTCCCCGGAGTGCCCGATGTCCCCTGTTCCCACACTGTGACCAGTGTCCCCTGACCCCTGAGTGTCCCCTGGAGTGACCGATGTCCCCTGTCCCCCACACTGTGACCAGTGTCCCCTGTCCCCCTGAGTGTCCCCTGGAGTGACCGATGTCCCCTGTCCCCCACACTGTGACCAGTGTCCCCTGACCCCTGAGTGTCCCCTGGAGTGACCGATGTCCCCTGTCCCCCACATTGTGACCAGTGTCCCCTGACCCGAGTGTCCCCTGACCCCTGAGTGTCCCCTGGAGTGACCGATGTCCCCTGTCCCCCCCTATGTCCCCTGTCCCCCCACGCGTCCCCAGCCCCCCCGGGTGACCCCGGCGCTGTCCCCTCAGGCTGCAGGCCGTCATGTGCATCATCAGCACCATCATGGAGTCGTGCCCGTCCACCTCCAGCTTCTACAGCAGCGCGGCCAAGCCGCCGCACAACGGCATGAACAACATCATCCGCCTCTTCCTCAAGAAGGGGCTGGTCAACGACCTGGCCCGCGTGCCCCACAGCCTCGACCTCTCCAGGTCGGCCTCCGGCGGCGGTCCTGAGGGGGTCTGGGGGGGTCTGGAGGAGGTTTTAGGGGGTCTTGAGGGGGTTTGGGGGGCATCTGGAGGGGTTTTCAGGGGTCTTGAGGGGGTTTGGGAGGTTCTTGAGGAGGTTTTATGGGGTCTTGAGGAGGTTTGAGAGGGTCTTGAGGTTTTCTGGGGTCTTGAGGGGGTTTGAGAGGGTCTTGAGGAGGTTTTGTGGGATCTTGAGGTTTTCTGGGATCTTGAGGGGGTTTGGGGGGGTCTTGAGGAGGTTTTCTGGGATCTTGAGGGGGTTTGGGGGGGTCTTGAGGAGGTTTTCTGGGATCTTGAGGGGGTTTGGGGGGGACTTGAGGAGGTTTTATGGGATCCTGAGGGGTTTTCAGGGGTCCTGAGGAGGTTTTCTGGGGTCTTCAGGGGGTTTGGGGGGGCCTGGAGGAGGTTTGGGGGGGTCTTGAGGTTTTCAGGGGTCTTTAGGGGGTTTGGGCGGGGGTCTTGAGGGATTTTCAGGGGTGCTGAGGGGTTTTCAGTGGTCTTTGGGGGAGATTCGTTGGGGTTTCAGGTGGTCTTGAGTTCTAAGGGATGTTGAAGGGTTGGGTCTGGGGTCCCATCTGTGTTCGGGGTCCCTGTCAGGTCTGTGATCCCCGCTGGCCCATGGGCCCCCATTGGGTCTGGGGGTCCCCGCTGTGTTTGGGGGGTCCCTGCTGTCTTTGGGGGGTCCCTGCTGTCTTTGGGGGGTTCCTGCTGTGTTTGGGGGTCCCCGCTGTGTTCGGAGATCCATGCTGGTTTGGGGTCCCCGCTGTGTTTAGAGTTCTTTGCCGTGTTTGGGGGTCCCTGTTGGGTTTGGGGGTCCCCACCGTGTCTGGGGGTCCCGGCCGTGTCTGGGGGTCCCCACCGTGTCTGGGGGTCCCCACCGTGTCTGAGGCGTCCCCTCCGTCCGCAGCCCCAACATGGCCAACACGGTGAACGCGGCGCTGAAGCCGCTGGAGACGCTGTCGCGCATCGTCAACCAGCCCAGCGGCCTCTTCGGGCCCAAGGGCTCCTCCAGCAAGAGCAAGGCCGAGGGCAACGGCGGCGCCCGCGAGGCCGGCGCCGCGCCCCCCGACGGAGGTACCCACCCCGGGGACCCCGGGGACACCCAGACCCCCAGTGTCACCCAAGGGTCACCCCCCGATGGAGGTACCCACCCCGGGGACACCCACACCCCCAGTGTCACCCAAGGGTCACCCCCAATGGAGGTACCCACTCCAGGGACCCCGGGGACACCCACAGGGTCACCCACAGGGTCACCCAGACCCCCAGTGTCACCCAAGGGTCACCCCCCGACGGAGGTACCCACCCCGGGGACCCCGGGGACACCCACACCCCCAGTGTCACCCAAGGGTCACCCCCCAATGGAGGTACCCACCCCAGGGACCCCCGGGGACACCCGGGGTCACCCACAACGTCACCCACAGGGTCACCCACTGCCCCACAGGGTCCCCCCCCCCCCCGACAGAGGTACCCACGCCCCCAGTGTCACCCACAGCGTCACCCCCAGGGTCACCCACGGCCACCCCCAGTGTCTCCCCCTGACAGAGGTACCCACCCCTGGGACCCCCAGTGTCACCCCCAGTGTCACCCCCAGTGTCACCCCCAGTGTCACCCACAGGGTCACCCCACTGCCCCCAGGCAGTGACCCCCCGTGACGCCCCTCTGTCCCCATGCCCCCTAACCCCCCAGTGCCCCCCAGGTGACCCCGGGGACCCCGAGCCCCCCGAGGAGGCCCCCCCTGTCCCCCCTAACCCCCCAGTGCCCCCCCAGGTGACCCCGGGGACCCCGAGCCCCCCGAGGAGGACGCGGAGGCGGCTCAGGCCGAGGCGGCCGACGGCGACATGGACGGCGAGGCCGAGGGGGACACGGTGGTGCTGGCCGGGCAGCCCGAGGGGCTCAGCACCCAGGAGATGCAGGTCAGGGACCCCTCCCCGAATTCCCTGGGACCCCCAAATCCCCCCCCCAGCGCCCCCCAAAACCCTCCCCGTGTCCCCCCCGCCCCGTCCCGCAGGTGGAGAACGAGCTGGAGGATCTCATCGACGAGCTGCTGGAGCGGGACGGCGCCGACGGCAACAGCGCCATCATCGGTGAGGGACAGCGGGGTGACCCCGGGGTGACCCCTGGGTGTCAGGGTGACCTCTTGGACATTGGGGTGACCCCGGGGTGATCTCTGGGTGTCAGCGTGACCTCTTGGACATTGGGGTGACCCCGGGGTGACCTCTGGGTGTCAGCGTGACCTCTTGGACATTGGGGTGACCCCGGGGTGACCTCTGGGTGTCAGCGTGACCTCTTGGACATTGGGGTGACCCCGGGGTGACCTCTGGGTGTCAGGGTGACCTCTTGGACATTGGGGTGACCCCGGGGTGACCTCTGGGTGCAGGGTGACCCCCTGGACAGCGGGGTGACCCCGGGGTGACCCCTGCATGTGGGGTGACCTCCTGGACATTGGGGTGACCCCGGGGTGACCTCTGGGTGTCAGGGTGACCTCTTGGACAGTGGGGTGACCCCGGGGTGTCCTCTGGGTGCGGGGTGACCCCAGGGTGTCACAGTGACCTCTGGGTGTGGGGTGACCTCCTGGACAGCGGGGTGACATCAGGGTGACCCCTGCATGTGGGGTGACCTCCTGGACATTGCGGTGACCCCTGGGTGTCAGCGTGACCTCTTGGACATTGGGGTGACCCCAGGGTGACCTCTGGGTGCGGGGTGACTCCATGGACAGTGGGGTGACCCCGGGGTGCCCTCTGGGTGTCAGCGTGACCTCTTGGACATTGGGGTGACCCCGGGGTGACCTCTGGGTGTCAGCGTGACCTCTTGGACATTGGGGTGACCCCGGGGTGACCTCTGGGTGTCAGGGTGACCTCTTGGACATTGGGGTGACCCCGGGGTGACCCCTGGGTGTCAGGGTGACCTCTTGGACATTGGGGTGACCCCGGGGTGACCTCTGGGTGCGGGGTGACCTCCTGGACAGCGGGGGTGACATCAGGCAGGGGTGACCTCCTGGACATTGCGGTGACCCCTGGGTGTCAGCGTGACCTCTTGGACATTGGGGTGACCCCGGGGTGACCTCTGGGTGCAGGGTGACCCCCTGGACAGCGGGGTGACCCCGGGGTGACCCCTGCATGTGGGGTGACCTCCTGGACATTGGGGTGACCCTGGGGTGACCTCTGGGTGTCAGGGTGACCTCTTGGACATTGGGGTGACCCCGGGGTGACCTCTGGGTGTCAGCGTGACCTCTTGGACAGTGGGGTGACCCCGGGGTGTCCTCTGGGTGCGGGGTGACCCCAGGGTGTCACAGTGACCTCTGGGTGTGGGGTGACCTCCTGGACAGCGGGGTGACATCAAGGTGACCCCTGCATGTGGGGTGACCTCCTGGACATTGCGGTGACCCCTGGGTGCGGGGTGACCCCCTGGACAGCAGGGTGACCCCGGAGTGACCCCTGCGTGTGGGGATACCTCTTGGACATTGGGGTGACCCCTGGGTGTCAGGGTGACCCCTGGGTGTGGGGTGATCCCCTGGACGTCGGGGTGACCCTGGAGTGACCTCTGGGTGCGGGGTGACCCCAGGGTGTCACAGTGACCTCTGGGTGTGGGGTGACCGCCGGACATCAGGATGACCCCGGGTTGACCCCTGGGTGTGGGGTGACTGCCGGACATCAGGATGACCCCGGGGTCACCCCTGGGTGTGGGGTGACCCCCTGGACATCAGGGTGACCCCGGGGTGTCCCACTTGGTGTCAGGGTGACCTCTTGGACATTGAGTGACCCCTGGGTGTTGGGGTGACGTCTTGAACATTGGGGTGACTCTGGGGTGACCCCTGGATGTCAGGGTGACCTCTGGGTGTCGGGGTGACCCCCTGGACATCGGGGTGTTCCTCTGGACACTGGGGAGACCTCTGGGCATCAGGGATCCCCTGGACACCAGAGACTTTGCTGGACATCAGGGTGACCCTTGGACATCAGAGTGACCCCTGGACATTGGGGTAACTCCCC
Source organism: Chamaea fasciata (assembly GCF_029207755.1). Lineage (NCBI taxonomy): Eukaryota > Metazoa > Chordata > Aves > Passeriformes > Sylviidae > Chamaea > Chamaea fasciata. The sequence continues at coordinate 19,420 of NW_027094602.1, forward strand.
AGGCACTGGGGTGACCCCCCCGGCCATCAGGGTGTTCCCTGACCATCGAGGTGACCCCTGACCATGGAGGTGACCCCCTGGCCATCAGGGTGTGACCACTGTCCATCGGGGTGACCCTTGACCATCAGGGTGACCCCCAGGACCTCGGGGTGACCCCTGGGCATCGGGGTGACCCCCAGGACCTCGGGATGATCCCTGACCATCAGGGTGACCCCCAGGACCTCGGGGTGACCCTTGACCATCAGGGTGACCCCCAGGACCTCGGGGTGACCCCTGGGCATCGGGGTGACCCCCAGGACCTCGGGATGATCCCTGACCATCAGGGTGACTCCCAGGACATCGGGGTGACCCCTGACCATCAAGGTGACCCCCAGGACCTCGGGATGACCCCTGGGCATCGGGGTGACCGCTTGGGCAGTGGGGTGACCCCCAGGATGTTGGGCTGACCCCTGACCATCAGGGTGACCCCCAGGACCTCGGGGTGACCCCTGACCATCGGGGTGACTCCCAGGACATCGGGATGACCCCTGACCCTCAGGGTGGCCCCCAGGACATCGGGATGACCCCTGGGCATCGGGGTGACCGCTTGGGCAGTGGGGTGACCCCCAGGACGTCGGGGTGACCCCTGACCATCGGGGTGACTCCCAGGACATCGGGATGACCCCTGGGCATCAGGGTGACCGCTTGGGCAGTGGGGTGACCCCCAGGACCTCGGGGTGACCCCTTGTTGGGTTAACCGGAGCCGCAGGAGAAGAGCCTCATCCCCTGACCATCGGGGTGACTCCCAGGACATCGGGATGACCCCTGGGCATCGGGGTGACCCCCAGGACATCGGGATGACCCCTGGGCATCAGGGTGGCTCCCAGGACATCGGGATGACCCCTGGGCATCGGGGTGACCGCTTGGGCAGTGGGGTGACCCCCAGGACGTCGGGCTGACCCCTGTCCCCTGTCCCCAGTGAGCCGCTCGGGCGAGGACGAGTCTCAGGAGGACGTGCTGATGGACGAGGCTCCCTCCAACCTCAGCCAGGCCTCCACGCTGCAGGCCAACCGCGAAGGTGGGCGCGGGTCCCGGCACAGATCTGGGGGCGAAACCTCCCGGGTCGGTCCCTCCGCTGCGCAAAACTCCAACGGCCGCTCCCCCGTGAGGTCCGGGGAAAAAAATCTCCCGGGAGAAAAGTGGAAAAAACCAGTTTATTTGACAAATACCGAATGTTTCATTTACTTAATATATTTAATACAGTTTCTATATTTCCTGTATTTCATATGCTTAATATCCTTAATGTATTTAACTTAATTACTTAACGTACTTAATATACTTAATATGCCTAATATACTTATTACATTTATTATTTTTAATATACTTAACGTGTTTAATATTCTTAATATGCTTAATACACTTAATATACTTAATAGGCTTAGTATGTTTAACTTACTTAACATACCTAGTATACTTAATTTTATATTTATTACTTTTAATATGCTTAACATATTTAATATTCTTAATATGCTTTGTACGCTTAATATGCTTAACATAGTTAATATACTCACTATATTTAATATTTTAATATACTTAGTATATTTAATATTATAATGTACTTAGTATTATTAGTGTAGTTAATATAATTAATATAGTTAGTATGCTTTATATATTTCCTGTATTTCATATACTTAATACACTTAATATACTTATTAGGCTTAGTATATTTAACTTACTTAATTACTTAACGTACTTAATATGCTTAGTATAGTTGTATTTATTATTTTTAATATGGTTAACATATTTAATATTTTTAATATGCTTAATACACTTAATATGCTTAACATAGTTAATATACTCACTCTATTTAATATTCTTAATATGCTTAATATAATTAATGTAGTTAATATAATTAATATAGTTAGTATACTTTATATATTTCCTGTATTTCATATACTTAATACACTTAATATGCTTAATATGCTTAGTATATTTAACTTACCTTAGTTAATATACTTAGTATATTTAACTTAATTACTTAACATACTTAACATACTTAATATACTCATTTTTATATTGTTAATATGCTTAACATATATAATATTTTTAATATACCTAATATACTTAATATAATTAATATGCTTAGTGTATTTAACTTAATATACTTAATATACCTAATATAATTAGTATACTTAGTGTATTTAACTTAATTACTTCACATACTTAAAATACTTACTATATTTAATATTTTAAATATACTTGACATATTTAATATTCTTAATATACTTAATATAATTAATATAATTAATATAATTAATGTACTTAACATCCAACCTAAACAGCCCAGACAGTTGTCCTGGGGGAGTTTTGGGGGTCTCACAGCCCCCCCTGGGATTTTGGGGTGTCCTGGGGGGGTTTTTGGGGGTCTCACAGCCCCCCTGGGATTTTTGGGGTGTCCTGGGGGGGTTTTTGGGGGTCTCACAGCCCCCCTGGGATTTTTGGGGTGTCCTGGGGGGTTTTGGGGGTCTCACAGCCCCCCTGGGATTTTTTGGGGTGTCCTGGGGGGTTTTGGGGGTCTCACAGCCCCCCTGGGATTTTTGGGGTGTCCTGGGTGGGTTTTTGGGGTCTCACAGCCCCCCCGGGATTTTGGGGTGTCCTGGGTGGGTTTTTGGGGGTCTCACAGCCCCCCTGGGATTTTTGGGGTGTCCTGGGGGGTCTCACAGCCCCCCTGGGATTTTTGGGGTGTCCTGGGGGGTTTTTGGGGGTCTCACAGCCCCCCCTGGGATTTTGGGGTGTCCTGGGTGGGTTTTTGGGGGTCTCACAGCCCCCCCCCGGCCCCCTCCCCCCAGACTCCATGAACATCCTGGACCCCGAGGATGAGGAGGAGCACACGCAGGAGGAAGACAGCAGCGGCAGCAACGAGGACGAGGACGACAGCCAGGACGAGGAGGAGGAGGAGGAGGACGAGGACGAGGATGATCAGGTGAGGGGGGGGTCGGCCTCGAACATCGGGGTCACCCCTAAATAACGGGGTCCTCTCTGCAGCTGTGCCCAAATTTGGGGTCAGGGGGTGTCTTTTGGGGTCGGAATGCCCAAATTTGGGGTCAGGGGGTGTCTTTTGGGGTCGGGGTGCCCAAATTTGGGGTCGGGGGGTGTCTTTTGGGGTCAGAATGCCCCAAATTTGGGGTCGGGGGGTGTTTTTTGGGGTCAGAATGCCCCAAATTTGGGGTCGGGGGGTGTTTTTTTGGGGTCAGAGTGCCCAAATTTGGGGTCGGGGGGTGTCTTTTGGGGTCAGAATGCCCAAATTTGGGGTCAGGGGGTGTTTTTTGGGGTCAGAATGCCCCAAATTTGGGGTCGGGGGGTGTCTTTTGGGGTCAGAATGCCCAAATTTGGGGTCGGGGGGTGTCTTTTGGGGTCAGAATGCCCAAATTTGGGGTCGGGGGGTGTATTTTGGGGTCAGAATGCCCAAATTTGGGGTCGGGGGGTGTCTTTTGGGGTCGGGGTGCCCAAATTTGGGGTCAGGGGGTGTCTTTTGGGGTCAGAGTGCCCCAAATTTGGGGTCGGGGGGTGTCTTTTGGGGTCGGGGTGTCCAAATTTGGGGTCAGGGGGTGTCTTTTGGGGTCAGAATGCCCCAAATTTGGGGTCGGGGGGTGTTTTTTTGGGGTCAGAATGCCCCAAATTTGGGGTCGGGGGGTGTCTTTTGGGGTCGGAATGCCCAAATTTGGGGTCAGGGGGTGTCTTTTGGGGTCAGAATGTCCCAAATTTGGGGTCGGGGGGTGTCTTTTGGGGTCAGGGTCCCCAAATTTGGGGTCAGGGGGTGTCTTTTGGGGTCAGAATGCCCAAATTTGGGGTCGGGGGTGTCTTTTGGGGTCGGGGTGCCCAAATTTGGGGTCGGGGGGTGTCTTTTGGGGTCGGGGTGTCCAAATTTGGGGTCAGGGGGTGTCTTTTGGGGTCAGAGTGCCCCAAATTTGGGGTCGGGGGGTGTCTTTTGGGGTCAGAATGCCCCAAATTTGGGGTCGGGGGGTGTCTTTTGGGGTCGGGGTGCCCAAATTTGGGGTCAGGGGGTGTTTTTTGGGGTCAGGGTCCCAAAATTTGGGGTCGGGGGGTGTCTTTTGGGGTCAGAGTGCCCGAATTTGGGGTCGGGGGGTGTCTTTTGGGGTCGGGGTCCCCAAATTTGGGGTCGGGGGGTGTCTTTTGGGGTCGGGGTGCCCAAATTTGGGGTCAGGGGGGTTATTTTGGGCCAAAATGCCCTAATTTTGACTCAGGGGTGGTTGGTTGGGTCAAAATGTCCCAATTTTGGGTCAAAATGCCTCAATTTTAAATCAGGGATGCTATTTTTGGGTCAAAACTCCCCGATTTTGGGTCGGGGTGCTATTTTTGGGTCAAAATGTCCCAATTTTGGGTCAAAACGCCCCAATTTTGGGTCAAAACGCCCCAATTTTCGGTCGGGGTGCTATTTTTGGGTCAAAATGTCCCAATTTTGGGTCAAAACGCCCCAATTTTGGGTCAAAATGCCCCAATTATGAATCAGGGGTGCTATTTTTGGGTCAAAACTCCCCGATTTTGGGTCGGGGTGCTGTTTTTGGGTCAAAATGTCCCAATTTTGGGTCAAAACGCCTCAATTTTGGGTCGGGGTGCTATTTTTGGGTCAAAATGTCCCAATTTTGGGTCAAAACACCCCAATTTTGGGTCGGGGTGCTATTTTTGGGTCAAAAAGTCCCAATTTTGGGCCAAAGTGTCCCAATTTTGGATCAAAATGCCCCAATTATGAATCAGGGGTGCTATTTTTGGGTCAAAAGTCCCCAATTTTGGGTCGGGATGCTGTTTTTGGGTCAAAATGTCCCAATTTTGGGTCAAAACTCCCCAATTTTGGCTCGGGGTGCTATTTTTGGGTCAAAATGTCCCAATTTGGGGTCAAAACGCCTCAATTTTGAATCAGGGGTGTTATTTTTGGGTCAAAATGTCCCAATTTTGGGTCGGGGTGCTATTTTTGGGTCAAAAAGTCCCAATTTTGGGTCAAAATGCCCCAATTATGAATCAGGGGTGCTATTTTTGGGTCAAAAGTCCCCAATTTTGGGTTGGGGTGCTGTTTTTGGGTCAAAATGTCCCAATTTGGGGTCAAAATGCCTCAATTTTGAATCAGGGGTGTTATTTTTGGGTCAAAAGTCCCCAATTTTGGGTCGGGGTGCTATTTTTAGGTCAAAACGTCCCAATTTTGGGTCGAAACTCCCCAGTTTTGGGTCGGGGGTGCTCTGTCGACCCCCAAGCCCCCCGGTGGGTTCGTGCTGACCCCGTGGCGGGCCCTGGCAGGACGACGAGGAGGGGGAGGAAGGCGAGGAGGAGGAGGACGACGACGACGGCTCGGAGATGGAGCTGGACGAGGATTACCCCGACATGAACGCCTCGCCCCTGGTGCGCTTCGAGCGCTTCGACCGCGACGACGACCTCATCATCGAGTTCGACAACATGTTCTCCAGCCCCAGTGAGCCAGCGGGGCCACTGGGAGGGACTGGGGGGGACTGGGAGGCACTGGGAGGGGACTGGGGGGGACTGGAACCAAACTGGGATGGACTGGGAAGGATTTGGAGGGACTGGGGGGCACTGGGAGGGGACTGGGAGGGGCTGGAACCAATCTGGGATGGATTTGAAGGGACTGGGGGGGACTGGGACCAAACTGGGAGGGGCTTGGAGGGGACTGGGAAGGACTGGGAGCGACTGGAACCGAACTGGGATGGACTGGGAGGGACTAGGAGGGACTGGGACCAAACTGGGATGGACTGGGAAGGATTTGGAGGGACCGGGGGGACACTGGGAGGGAACTGGGAGCGATTTGGAACCAAACTGGGATGGACTGGGGGGCACTGGGGGGGACTGGGGGGCACTGGGAGGGACTGGGGGGCACTGGGAGGGGCTGGGGGGCACTGGGAGGGACTGGGGTGGACTGGAACCAAACTGGGATGGACTGGGAAGGATTTGGAGGGACTGGGGGGCACTGGGAGGGGACTGGGAGGGGCTGGAACCAAACTGGGATGGATTTGAAGGGACTGGGGGGGGACTGGGACCAAACTGGGAGGGACTTGGAGGGGACTGGGAAGGACTGGGAGCGACTGGAACCGAACTGGGATGGACTGGGAGGGACTAGGAGGGACTGGAACCAAACTGGCAGGCACTGGGAAGGATTTGGAGGGACCGGGGGAACACTGGGAGGGAACTGGGAGCGATTTGGAACCAAACTGGGATGGACTGGGGGGCACTGGGAGGGACTGGGGGGCACTGGGAGGGGCTGGGGGGCACTGGGAGGGACTGGGGTGGACTGGAACCAAACTGGGATGGACTGGGAAGGATTTGGAGGGACTGGGGGGCACTGGGAGGGGACTGGGAGGGGCTGGAACCAAACTGGGAGGGATTTGGAGGGACTTGGAGGGACTGGGACCAAACTGGGAGGGGCTTGGAGGGGACTGGGAAGGACTGGGAGCGACTGGAACCGAACTGGGATGGACTGGGAGGGACTAGGAGGGACGGGGACCAAACTGGCAGGCACTGGGAAGGATTTGGAGGGACTGGGGGGTACTGGGACCAAACTGGGATGGATTTGGAGGGACTAGGAGGGACTGGGACCAAACTGGGGGGCACTGGGAGGGAACTGGGATGGACTGGAACCAAACTGGGATGGACTGGGAAGGATTTGGAGGGACTGGGAGGCACTGGGAGGGACTGGGGGGGGACTGGGAAGGAACTGGGATTGACTGGGGGGGACTGGGAGGGGAATGAGAGGGACTGGAACCAAACTGGGAGGGATTTGGAGGGACTGGAGGGGACTGGGACCAAACTGGGATAGACTGGAACCGAACTGGGATGGACTGGGAGGGACTAGGAGGGATGGGGACCAAACTGGGATGGACTGGGACGGACTGGGGGAGGCACTGGATGGGACTGGGAGGGACTGGGACCAAAGTGGGAGGCACTGGGAAGGATTTGGAGGGACGGGGGGACACTGGGAGGGAACTGGGAGCGATTGGAACCAAACTGGGATGGACTGGGAAGCACTGGGAGGGAACTGGGAGGGAACTCCCTGATCCCCCATTTCCCCATTTTTTGGGGTTATTTCCCCCCCCCGATCCCCCGTTTTTCGGGGTTTTTGGGTTATTTCCCCCCCTGACCCCCCCCTTTTACGGGGTTTTTTGGGTTATTTCCCCCCCTGACCCCCCCGTTTTTTTGGGGTTTTTTGGGTTATTTCCCCCCCCCAACCCCCCGTTTTTTGGGGTTTTTTCCCCCCGACTCCCCATTTTATGGGGTTTTATGATGGTTTTTTTGGGATCTTTTCCCCTCTAACCCCCCGTTTTCCCCCGTTGCAGCCGACATCCCCCCGTCCCCCGGGAACATCCCGGCCAGCCACCCTCTGCTGGTGCGGCACGCGGAGCACGGGGGGCTGGGGCTGGGGGCCGGCCCGGGGGGCGCCCGCCTGGCCCAGGGGCTGGGCCGCAGCCAGCGGACGCTGCGGCAGCTCACGGCCAACGCCGGACACACCATCCACGTCCACTACCCGGGGGCACGGCAGCCCAACCCGCCCCTCATCCTGCAGAGGTCAGTGAGGGGGGGGGCTCCTGGGGGTCGTCTGAACCCCCAAATCCCCCCAGGGAACCCCCAAACTGCCCAGGGAACCCCCAAATCCCTCCAGGAAACCCCAAATCCCCCCAGGGAACCCCAACCCGCCCCTCATCCTGCAGAGGTCAGTGAGGGGGGGGGCTCCTGGGGGTCGTCTGAACCCCCAAATCCCCCCAGGGAAACCCCAAACCACCCCAGGGAACCCCCAAACCCCCCAGGGAACCCCCAAACCTGCCCAGGGAACCCCCGAATCCCCCCAGGGAACCCCCAAACTGCTCCAGGGAAACCCCAAATCCCCCCAAGGAAACCCCAAACCCTCCCCAGGGAACCCCCAAACCCACCCCTCATCCTGCAGAGGTCAGTGAGGGGGGCTCCTGGGGGTCGTCTGAATCCCAAACTGCCCCAGGGAAACCCCAAATCCCCCCAAGGAAACCCCAAACCCGCCCCAGGGAACCCCCAAACCCACCCCTCATCCTGCCGAGGTGACTGAGGGACACACCTCGGGGTCATCCAGACCCCCAAACAGCCCCATGCAGGATGGGGGGGGGTCCCACAGCCCCCCAAAACCCCCCCTGAGCCTTCCTGACCCCTCCCCAGGCTCCTGGGCCCCTCGGCGGCCGCGGACATCCTGCAGCTGAGCAGCAGCTGGGGGGTGCCCCCAAACCGGGGGTCCCACAGCCCCAAATGGGGGTCCCACAGCCCCCCTGAGCCCCCGCTGACCCCCTGTGCCCCCTCCCCAGGCTCCTGGGCCCCTCGGCGGCCGCGGACATCCTGCAGCTGAGCAGCAGCCTGCCGCTGCAGAGCCGGGGCCGGGCGCGGCTGCTGGTGGGCAACGAGGACGTTCACATCATCGCCCGCTCCGACGACGAGCTGCTCGACGACTTCTTCCACGAGCAGGGCAGCGCGGGCAGCCAGGCAGGCGAGTGGGGACACGGGGGACACTGGGGACACTGGGGACGTGGGGGACACTGGGGACATGGGGGACACTTGGGGACACTGGGGACACTGGGGACACGGGGGACACTGGGGACGTGGGGGACACTGGGGACATGGGGGACACTTGAGGACACTGGGGACATTGGGGACATGGGAGACACTGGGGACATTGGGGACACCTGGGGACACTGGGGACATGGGGGACACTTGGGGGCACTGGGGACATTGGGGACATGGGAGACACTGGAGACATTGGGGACACCTGGGGACACTGGGGACATGGGGGACACTGGGGACGTGGGGGACACTGGGGACATGGGAGACACTGGAGACATTGGGGACACCTGGGGACACTGGGGACACGGGGGACACTGGGGACGTGGGGGACACTGGGGACATGGGGGACACTGGAGACATGGGGGACACTTGAGGACACTGGGGACATTGGGGACATGGGAGACACTGGGGACATTGGGGACACCTGGGGACACTGGGGACATGGGGGACACTTGGGGACACTGGGGACACTGGGGACACGGGGGACACTGGGGACGTGAGAGACATGGGGGACACTGGGGACATGGGGGACACTGGGGACATGGGAGACATGGGGGACACTGGGGGCATGGGGGACACTGGGGACATGGGGGACACTGGGGGACACTGGGGACATGGGGGACATGGGGGACACTGGGGACATGGGGGACACTGGGGACACTGGGGACATGGGGGACACTGGGGACATGGGGGACACTGGGGACATTGGGGACACCTGGGGACATTGGGGACATGGGGGACACTGGGGACACTGGGGACACTGGGGACACTGGTGACATGGGGGACACAGTGGTTACAGCCACGGCCAGGAAGGCGAGTGGGGTCACTGGGGACACCTGGGGACATTGGGGACACCTGGGGACACCTGGGGATACCTGGGGACATTGGGGACACCTGGGAACATTGGGGACACCTGAGGACATTGGGGACATGGGGGACATTGGGGACACGGGGGGACAGGGAGACCCCAAAACAGCACAGACATGGGGGGGACACTGGGGCTTGTCTGATTGACAGCCCTGGGGTGGGCGTGGTGCCATGGGGGCGTGGTCCCATAAGGGGGCGTGGTCCCACATGGGGGCGTGGCCTCCAAAGCGCCCATTCCCCCCCCAGGGACCCTGTCCAGCATTCCCACGGCCCTGACCCGCTGGACCGAGGAGTGCAAGGTCCTGGACGCCGAGAGCATGCACGACTGCGTGTCCGGTGAGACCCCCAGAGCCCCCCACGTGGTCGAGGTGTCCGTCCTGGGGGTCCCAAACCCCCCCAGAATCCCCAATTTCCCCCCAAACCCCCCGATTTCCCCCCCAGTGGTGAAGGTGCCCATCCTGGCCCGCTTGGAGGCCCTGCGGGACGAGGAGCTGGACGAGCGGCGCGAGAAGCGCCGGCGCCAGGCGGCCGAGGACGAGGCCAAAGGCGCCGAGCGCGGCCCCGAGGACAAGGACAGCCCCGAGACCCAAGTGAGAGCCCCCCCCAAAAACAACAACAACAACAAAAAAACCCCCTCCTCAAATTAAAACATCCCTCCTTCATCATCATCATCATCCCCCCTCCCCAAAACCTTCCCCGTCTCCCGCAGGACGCGGCGTCCAAAGCCGGCCCCGCTTCGGCCGACGTCGCCCCTCCAGGTAAATCCCTCCGGCTTCCCCCTCCCCCCCCACCAAAAAAAAAACCAAAAAACCGAAACCCCTTCCGACAGCTGGACCAGCCCCCCAAAAAAAGCCCCCCCGAATCCCCCCCTGGAGCTGGCGCCGCGCGGGCTGAGGTAGTAGATTGTATAGTTGGAGGGTCACACCCCCGTCTCGGAGATAACTATACATTCTACTGTCTTCCTCGCGCGGCGCGCGCCGCCGGAGCCGGGGGGTCCCGGGGGGGGGGGAGGGCAGGGGGAGGGGGTCCTGGGAGGCCTTAGACAGTCCCTGACCGCAGCAGAACGTCCGGGGGAGGGGGTGGGATGGGGTTAAAACGAGGGCTTTGGGGGTTTGGTGGGGTTTGATGGGGTGTTTGGGTGGGGTTGGAGGAATTTGGGGGGTGGGTTGGGTTTAGGGGTGGGAGGGGTTCCCCCTGAATGGTTTCCTTCCCTCCTCTAATTGTTTCCTTGACCCCCAAATCGTTTCCTTGATCCCCAGATTGTTTCCTTCTCCCCTAAATTGTTTCCTTGACCCCCAAATGGTTTCCTTCCACCCCCCAAATTTTCTTTTCGTCCCTAATTGTTTCCTTCAGCCCCAAATTGTTTCCTTTCCCCCCAAATTGTTTCCTTGACCCCCAGATTGTTTCCTTCTCCCCTAAATTCTTTCCTTGACCCCCAGACTGTTTCCTTCCTCTTCCTAAATTGTTTCTTTCCCTCCTCTAAATCGTTTCCTTGATCCCCAAATTGTTTCCTTCCCCTCTAAATTGTTTCCTCCCCCCAAATTTTCTCTCCGTCCGAAATTGTTTCCTTGGCCTCAGATTGTTTCCTTCCCCCCTCAAATGGTTTCCTTCCCCACCAAACTGTTTCCTCCCCTCCCTGAATTTTCCTTCCCCCCCAAATTGTTTCCTTCTTTCCCTAAATTGTTTCCTCCCCCCAAATTTTCTTCTCCTCCTAAATTGTTTCCTTCCCCCCAAATTGTCTCCTCCTCTAAATGTTTCCTCTCCTCCCCCCAAATTTTCTCCACACTCCCTAAATTTTTTCCTCCCCCCCCAAATTATCTCCACCCATAAATTGTCTCCCCCCCCTAAATTTTTCCTGCCCCCCTAAATTGTTCCCACCCTCCTAAATCGTTTCCTCCTCTCCCCAAAACTATCTCCTCACCTCGAGTTTTCTCCTCCCCGAAATCGTCCTCACCCCCTAAATTGTCTCCACCCCCTCCCAAATCGTTTCCTCCCCTCCCCAAAATTTTCTCCTCCCTCCCCCCATCCCCACTGAGCCCCCCCCCCTCTCATTTTTAGGGCACATCTGGCTGGCTGGGACTCCCCAAAAAGGGGGAGGTTTTTTGGGGGGGTGGTGCTGGGGAGGGATTGGGAGGGGGAGGGGGGGGGGGAAAATCTCCCAAATTCCTGGGTGTCCCCCCTCCCCCCCCCCCCCCCCCCCCCACCACCCCAACGTTGATCCCTACCTGTATCCCACCTCCCTCCCTTCCCAGAACACAGCGGGACCACGGGAGAGACCCCCCCTCCCGGGCCCCACCGGACCCTGGTGATGCTGGAACCGACGCCGACCCCCCCAGACCCTCCCCCGGGAGCCCCCCAAATCCCCGCCCGCCCCCCCCAGCCCCCCGAGCACGAAGAGGGGGGGCCCGGCCGACCCCCCCAAGACGCCGAGGCCACTCAGATGGAGCTGTCACCCGCCCCCACCATCAGTAAGTGTTCGTTTATTTATTTTTTTTGGGGGAGAGGGTTGTCCCTTGTATTTTTTGGGGGTTTTTTTTTGGGGACGTTTCGTTTGGATACGAAAAAAAACGACAATTTTCAGTTGCGAGAAGGAGAGAAAGGAGGAAGTTTCTTTTGGGGTTGGGATTTCTGTAGTTTTTTGGATTAGGGGTTGGAGGACGAGGTTGTGTCGCTTCCTTGACTCCGCTGGTCAAACCAGAAATTCCTCAGTTTGTCTTTCTCTCCTGAAGAAATTCCCAACTCACAGAACGTTAATTTTTGCTCGTGTTGCAAAGCTAGAGGAAACTCCGGTACAGAATACAAACATCAGAAAGCTGAAAAAAATCAGGGTGTGACGGGGAGTGGGGGGTCTCCCCAAAATTTTGGGGAGGGGGTCTCCAGCGTCGTGTGTGTCCCCCTCCCCTCGCAGCGTCGCTGTCCCCGGAGCGGGCGGAGGACTCGGACGCGCTGACGGCCGTGAGCAGCCAGCTGGAGGGATCCCCCATGGACACCTCCAGCTTGGCCTCCTGCACCTTGGAAGAGTCTGGGGGGGCTCCTCCTGCTCCTGCAGCCCCCCAAAACCCCCCCGGGACCCCCCAGGGACCCCCTCCTGCCCCTCCCGATGCTGCTCAGCCTCCGGATGATAGGTGAGAGCCTTCCCTCCCTCTGCTGCTGTCAGGGGTTGTGGGTTTTGGGGGGGTCGTGGTTTTGGGGTGTCCCCTCCCTCCCTCTCTCCCCGTTGATGTCCCAACTGTGTGATGTCACCCCCAGCTCCCCCCCGGCCTCGTCCTCGGAGAGTTCGTCCACCCGGGACTCCGCCGGCGCCATTTCCGGGGCCGACTCCCGCGGGATCCTGGAGGAGCCGCTGCCGTCCACCAGCAGCGAGGAGGAGGATCCGCTGGCCGGTCAGTGACAGCCCTGTCCCCCCCTGTGACTGGTCAGTGTCATCCCTGTGTCCACTCTCACTGGTCAGTGACAGCCCTGTCCCCCTCTCTGGCCAATCAGTGTCACCCCTGTGTCCCTCTGTGACTGGTCAGTGTCACCCCTGTCCTCCTCCCCCTGTGACTGGTCAGTGACACCCCTGTTCCCCCCTTTGGCCGGTCAGTGACAGCCCTGTCCCCCCCTGTGACTGGTCAGTGTCACCTCTGTCCCCCTCTCTGGCCGGTCAGTGTCACCCCTGTGTCCCTCTGTGACTGGTCAGTGTCACCCCTGTCCTCCCCCCCCTGTGACTGGTCAGTGACACCCTGTGTCCCCCCCTCTGGCCGGTCAGTGACACCCCTGTGTCCACTCTCACTGGTCAGTGACACTCCTGTGTGCCCCCTGGCTGGTCAGTGTCACCCCTGTCCCCCCCTTTGGCTGGTCAGTGTCACCCCTGTCCACCCCTTTGACTGGTCAGTGTCACCCCTGTCCACCCCTTTGGCTGGTCAGTGTCACCCCCTCTGTCCCTCTGGCCAGTCCTGAGGGTCAGTGCTGGTCATTGCTGTCCTCGTGTCCCCTCTGCCAGTCCTGTGTCCCCTGTGACTGGTCAGTGACACTCCAGTGTCCCCTCTGGCCTGAGGGTTTTGGGGTGTCTCCGATGGTTTCAGGGTGTCCCTGGGAGTTTTTAGGGTGTCCCTGATAGTTTTGGGGTGTCCCTGAGGGTTTTGGGATGTCCCTGATGGTTTCAGGGTGTCCCTAGGAATTTCAGGATGTCCCTGGGGAGTTCCAGGGATTTTCAGGGTGTCCCTGGAGGTCACCAAGCCATTCCCCAGGGTGTCCCCAACGCGTCCCCGCCGTGTCCGCAGGGATCAGCCTCCCCGAGGGCGTGGACCCGTCCTTCCTGGCGGCGCTGCCCGACGACATCCGGCGGGAGGTGCTGCAGAACCAGCTGGGGATCCGCCCCCCCGCGCGGGCCCCGCCCACCGCCAGCCCCGCCCCGCCCGTGGTGGCCAATCCCGGCCTCACCGAGGTCAGCCCCGAGTTCCTGGCGGCGCTGCCCCCGGCCATACAGGAGGAGGTGGGTGTGGCTGTGCTGTGGGCGGGGCTAATTGAAGGGTGTGGTCTTGGGGCGGGGCTAAAAGGGGGTTTGGTTTGGGGTGGGGTGTGGCCTCATTAGGGTGTAGTCACATGGGGTGTGGCTTTCTGGGGTGTGGCCCCTTTGGGTGTGGCCTCTTTGGGGGTGTGGCCTCATTAGTGTGTGTTCACATGGGGTGTGGCCTCTTTGGGGCATGGCCATGTGGGGGTGTGGCCTCTTGGGGGTGTGGCCATGTGGGGGTGCTGCATTTTTTGGGTGTCTTCATGTCTGGGCGTGGTCTTCTCAGTGGGTGGTGTCCTTAGGGTGTATCTCCATATGGGTGTGGTCTCTCAGGGCGTGTCCCCATCGGGGCGTGGTCTCAGGGTGTGTTTTCTTTGGGGTGTGTCCCTATATGGGTGTGGGTTCTCCAGAACATGCCCTGATAGGGGCGTGGTCTCTTTGGGGTGTGTCCCCACAGGGGTGTGGCCTTTTACATGTCCCCATATGGGTGTGAACTCTTTAGGGCGTGTCCCCATATGGGTGTGGCCTCTTCAGGCCTTGTCCCCATGGGGGTGTGGCCTCTTTAGGGCGTGTCCCTATAGGGGTGTGGTCTCAGGGTGTGACCTGTTTGGGGCACGTCCCCCTGGGGGTGTGGCCTCTTTGGGGTGTGTCTCCACATGGGTGTGGCTTCTCCAGGCCACATCCCCCTATGGGTGTGGTCTCTGGGGCGTGTCCCTATAGGGTTGTGGTCTCAGGGTGTGACCTGTTTGGGGCACATCCCCCTGGGGGTGTGGCCTCTTTGGGGACATGTCCCTATAGGGGTGTGGTCTCAGGGTGTGACCTGTTTGGGGCATGTCCCCATAGGGGTGTGGTCTCAGGGTGTGACCTCTTTGGGGCGTGTCCCCATAGGGGTGTGGTCTCAGGGTGTGACCTGTTTGGGGCGTGTCCCCATAGGGGTGTGGTCTCAGGGTGTGACCTGTTTGGGGCACATCCCCCTGGGGGTGTGGCCTCTTTGGGGACGTGTCCCTATAGGGGTGTGGTCTCAGGGTGTGACCTGTTTGGGGCGTGTCCCCCTGGGGGTGTGGCCTCTTTGGGGACATGTCCTCTCCCGGCCACGTCCCCCTATGGCTGTGTCCTCTCCGTCCGTGCCCCCCGGTGTCCCCCACCCCGTGTGCCCGGCCGTGTCCCATCTCCGTCCCCCCCCAGGTGCTGGCGCAGCAGCGGGCGGAGCAGCAGCGGCGGGAGCTGGCTCAGGCCACGGGCTCGGACGCTCCCATGGACCCGGTGACCTTCATCCAGACGCTGCCGTCGGAGCTGCGGCGCTCGGTGCTGGAGGACATGGAGGACTCGGTGCTGGCCGTGATGCCGCCGGACATCGCGGCCGAGGCGCAGGCGCTGCGGCGCGAGCAGGAGGCGCGGCAGCGGCAGCTCATGCACGAGCGCCTCTTCGGCCACTCCAGCACCTCGGCGCTCTCGGCCATCCTGCGCAGCCCCGGTGAGGGCGGGGGGGGGCTGTGGGGCTGAGCCCCGGGGTCCTTGGTGTCCCCTCGGTGTCCCCTCGGTGTCCCCTCGGTGTCCCCTCGATTGCCTTGGTGTCTTCCCGGTGCCTTGGTGTCCGCTCGGTTCTCTCTCTGTCCCCTCGGTTCCTTCTCTGTCCCCTTGGTGTCCCCTCGGTGTCCCCTCGATTCCCTTGGTGCCTTCCCGGTGCCTTGGTGTCCCCTTGGTTCCCTCAGTGTCCCCTCAGTTCCCTCAGTGTCCCCTCGGTTCCCTCTGTGTCCCCTCAGTGTCCCCTTGGTTCCCTCAGTGTCCCCTCAGTTCCCTCAGTGTCCCCTCGGTTCCCTCTGTGTCCCCTCAGTGTCCCCTTGGTTCCCTCAGTGTCCCCTCAGTTCCCTCGGTGTCCCCTCGGTTCCCTCTGTGTCCCCTCGATTCCCTTGGTGTCCCCCCGGTGTCCTCAGTGTCCTCCCGGTTCTCTCAGCATCCCTGTCCCCTGCTGTGTGACATCCCCAGTGTGTGACGCATCCCTGGCGTGTGACACGTCCCCGGTGTGCGACAAATCCCCGGTGTCCCCAGTGTGTGACACATCCCCGGTGTCCCCAGTGCGTGACACATCCTAAGCGTGTGACACGTCCCTGGTGTCCCCAGTGTAACACATCCTGTGTCCCTGCTGTGTGACACATCTCTGGTGTGTGACAAACCCCCGGTGTCCCCAGTGCGTGGCATGTCCCGGTGTCCCCGGTGTGTGCCACATCCCCGGTGTGTGGCACATTCCCAGTGTGTGGCACGTCCCTGGCGCTGCTGTCATGTCCCCGGTGTCCCCGGTGCGTGTCATGTCCCGGTGTCCCCGGTGTGTGCCACATCCCTGGTGTGTCACACATTCCCAGTGTGTGGCACGTCCCTGGCGCTGCTGTCACGTCCCCGGTGCGTGGCACGTCCCCATGTCCCCGCGGTGACATCGCTGTCCCTTGTCCCCGCAGCGTTCACCAGCCGGCTCAGCGGGAACCGGGGGGTTCAGTACACGCGGCTGGCGGTGCAGAGGGGGGGGCACCTTCCACATGGGGGGCACCGGCACCCACAGCAGGTCAGTGGGGTCAGCGGGGTCAGGGGGTCACTGCTGTGGGGTGGAGGGTCACAGGAGGTCAAGGGGGTCACTGCTGTGGGGTGGGGGGTCACAGCAGGTCAGCGGGGTCACTGCTGTGGGGTGGAGGGTCACAGGAGGTCAAGGGGGTCACTGCTGTGGGGTGGGGGGTCACAGGAGGTCAAGGGGGTCAGGGGGTCACTGCTGTGGGGTGAGGGGTCACAGGAGGTCAGCGGGGTCAGTGGGGTCAGGGGGTCACAGGAGGTCAGTGGGGTCAGCGGGGTCAGGGGGTCACTGCTGTGGGGTGGGGGGTCACAGCAGGTCAGGGGGGTCAGCGGGGTCACTGCTGTGGGGTGGGGGGTCACTGGAGGTCAAGGGGGTCAGGTGGGTCACTGCTGTGGGGTGGGGGGTCACAGCAGGTCAGGGGGGTCAGCGGGGTCACTGCTGTGGGGTGAGGGGGGGTCGCAGGAGGTCAGTGGGGCTGAGGGGGTAGGGGAGTGTCTAGGTCTCTTGGGGGTCAGTTTAGGGGTCACTTTGGGATCGCTTTGGGGTCAGTTTTGGGGTCAGTTTTGGGTCATTTTGGGGTCAATTTCAGAGCAGTTTGGGGTCAGTTTGGGGCCGCTTTTGGGTCACTCTCCACCCTCGATCCCCCCAGACCAGCGGGCAACAGCGTGGACAGGGCAGTTCGGGGTTTGTTTAATGGTGTTTTGGGTCAGTTTGGGGTCAGTTTGGGGGTCACTTTGGGGTCACTCTCCCCCCTCCACCCCCTCAGGCCAGCGGGCAGCAGCGTGGACAGGGCAGTTCAGGGTTGGTTTAATGGTGTTTTGGGTCAGTTTGGGGTCAGTTTCGGAGTTCTTTGGGGTCACTTTGGGGTCACTGTCCCCCCTCCACCCCCTCAGGCCAGCGGGCAGGCAGCGTGGACAGGGCAGTTTGGGATCAGTTTTGGGATCAGTTTGGGGTCAGTTTTGGGTTAGATTGTGGTCAGTTTGGGGGTCAGTTTGGGGTCACTCCCTCCTCTCCACCCCCCCAGGCCAGTGGGCAGCAGCGTGGACAGGGCAGTTCAGGGTTGGTTTAATGCTGGTTTGGGGTCAGTTTCGGAGTTCTTTGGGGTCACTTTGGGGTCACTGTCCCCCCTCCACCCCCCCAGGCCAGCGGGCAGCAGCGTGGACAGGGCAGTTCGGGGTTTGTTTAATGGTGTTTTGGGTCAGTTTGGGGTCAGTTTCGGAGTTGTTTGGGGTCACTTTGGGGTCACTGTCCCCCCTCCACCCCCCAGGCCAGCGGGCAGCAGCGTGGACAGCCTGCTCCGCCTGCGCGGGCGCCTCCTGCTCGACCACGAAGCCCTGTCCTGCCTCCTGGTGCTGCTCTTCGTGGACGAGCCCAAGCTGAACACCAGCCGCCTGCACCGCGTGCTGCGCAACCTCTGCTACCACGCTCCCACCCGGGGCTGGGTGGTCCGCAGCCTCCTCTCCATCCTCCAGCGCAGCAGCGAGAGCGAGCTCTGCCTCGAGACCCCCCGCGGGACCCCCGGTTCCGGCGCCGAAGAGCGGCCGAGGGGCCGAGGCTCGGCCGGAGCCCGCGCCGGGCCCGGCTCGACCGCCGAGCCGCGGGGTTTGGACCTGCTGCACCGCATGGAATCGAGGAGTTCCGGTCAGTTGTCCTGGCTCTCCGTGTCCATGGACGCGGCCTTGGGTTGCCGGACCAACATCTTCCAGATCCAGCGCGTGCCGGGCCGCAAGCACACGGAGAAACACGCGGCGGCCGCCGGCTCCGCCGTGCACATCCACCCCCAGGCCGCCCCCGTGGTGTGCCGGCACGTGCTGGACACCCTCATCCAGCTGGCCAAGGTGGGGGGGCTGCTGGGGGCAGGGTTTGGGGGGCTCTGGGGGGAGCTGGGGGTGTTTAGGAGGCGCTGGAGCACATCTGGGGCTCTTTGGGGGAGAATTGGGGGGACACTGGAGCACCTCATTTGGGTTTCTGGGAGGTTCCTGGAGGGTTTTGGGGGGCACTGGGATATTTTGGGGTGCACCAGGGCGCACGAAGGGGTATCTGGGGGCTTTTTGGGGGGACTGGAAGGTGTTAAAGGATGGTTTGGGGCCCTTTGGGGGAGATTGGGGAACACCAGAACACGTTTTGTGTTTCTGGGATGTTCCTGGAGGGTTTTGGGGGGAACCAAAGCACGTTATTTGGGTTTCTGGGATGTTCCTGGAGGGTTTTGGGGGGCACTGGGACATTTTAGGGTGCACCAGGGGACCCCTCCCCACCCTTGGGATCCCTCCCATTGGCACAGAGAGCATCACCTGGATGGGGTTGGGGGTGATCCCCCAAAACCTGTGTGGGACCTGGGGGTGCCTGAGACGCCCCCCCCTCCCCACCCCGGGGTGGGGTGTGGGGCACAGGGGTGATTTTGGGGTCACCTGACACCCCCTTTCCCCCTCCCCTCCTCAGGTCTTCCCCAGCCACTTCACCCAACAACGAGGCCGAGACCCCGCCGCCGACCCGGAGCGCGACCGCGGCCCCCCCAAATCGGGGGGCAGCCCTTGCCCTCCCCCACCCCCCCCTCAAACCCCACCGGCGCCCCCTCCCCCTCCCCCCCCCACCACCACCGCCACCACCACCGCCGCCGCCACCGGCGCCCCCTCCCCGGCCCTCCCCCCTCAATCCGGCTCCTTGTCCACCGATTTTTGGGACCTGCTGGTCAAGCTGGACAACATGAACGTGAGCCGCAAGGGCAAGGGGTCTGCGCGGGCGGGGGGCGGCGGGGGGGGCCCCGAGCCCGAGGCCGCGGGGGGGGGCCTGGAGGCGTCCCCCCTGGGGCAGCTGATGAACATGTTGTCGCACGGGGTGATCCGCCGCAGCCCCCTCCTCACCGAGAAGCTGCTGCGCCTGCTGTCCCTCATCTCCATCGCCCTGCCCGAGGGCGGCGGCAAGGCCGCCGAGGGGGGGACGGCGGCGGCGGCGGCCCAGAACGGAGCCTCGGCCCCCCCCGCGCCCGCCCCCACCGCCGGAGGAGGGGGCACGGGGACGGGGGCGACGGCGACGGCGACGGGGGTGACCGCGGCCGCGCCCGGGAGCCCCCCGGGGCAGGGCGGGAATGGAGGAGGAGGAGGAGGAGGAGGAGGAGGAGGAGGAGCCGGCGGCACGGCTGGAGGGACCGCGGGTGAGTGTGGGGACACGGGGACATGGGGGGGACAGGGGTGGGGTGTGGGGACAAGGGGACATGGGGGGGACAGGGGTGGGGTGTGGGGACACGGGGACATGGGGGGGACAGGGGTGGGGTGTGGGGACAGGGGGACATGGCAGGGACAGGGGGACAGGGGTGGGACATGGGGGGGGACAGGGGTGGGATATGGGGATGGGGGACAGGAGTGGGGTGTGGGGACAAGGGGACATGGCGGGGTCAGGGGTGGGGTGTGGGGACGGGGTGGGGTGTGGGGACAGGGGGACATGGGGGGGACAGGGGTGGGGTGTGGGGACACGGGGACATGGGGGGGACAGGGGTGGGATGGGGGGACAGGGGGGCAGGAATGGGTTTTGGGGACGGGTGGGGTGTGGGGACAAGGGGACATGGTGGGGACAGGGGTGGGGTGTGGGGACGGGGACAGGAGTGGGGTGTGGGGACGGGGGACGGGATGTGGGGACAGGGACATGGGCTACGGGGACATGGTGACAGGGTGGGATGTGGGGACATGGGGACATGTGGGACAGGTGGGATGTAGGGATAGGAGTGGGATATGGGGGCAGGGGTGGGATAGAGGGACATGTGGGGGGACAAGAGGACAGGGGTGAGACGGGGCGGGATGTGGGCGCGGGGGAGAAGGGTGGGGTGTGGGGACAAGGGGACATGGCGGGGACAGGGGTGAGATGTGGGGACAGGGACAGGAATGGGTTTTGGGGACGGGGGGTGGGATGTGGGGACAGGGGTGGGGTGTGGGGACAGAGGGACAGGGGTGGGATGTGGGGTGGGACATGGGGACAGGGATGGGATTTGGGGACAGGGATGGGATGGGGGCATGGTGCCAGGTGTGGGGTGTGGGGACAGGGATGGGCTGTGGGGACAAGGGGACAGGAGTGTGCACAGATCAGACACAGTGACAGGGACACGGAGGGACACCACGGGCACAGGGAGCAGCCTGGCAGGATGGGTGGGGGGGCAATGTCCTCGGTGGCATCTCCCACCCACTGCCACCACCCCCAGCGCCGTGTCCCCTCTGTCCCCAGCCCCTGCCAAGAGCTCCAAGTCCCCTGCCAAGGTCCCCGAGGGTGGCCCCGACCCCCGGCTGGCGGCCACGGGCCTGACCGAGAGCCAGCTCCAGCTCTCCGTGGAGGTACCTGGGGGGGCGGCCAGGCTGGGCAGGGGGGGCGTCCTGCTGTCCCCAAGTGTCCCCAGGTGTCCCCAACACACTCCCCCCTGCCCCGTGCCACCCCCAGGTGCTGACGTCGCACTCATGCTCGGAGGAGGGGCTGGAGGACGCGGCCAACGTCCTGCTGCAGCTGTCCCGGGGGGACGCGGGGACAAGGGACACGGTGCTGCGGCTGCTGCTCAGCGGGGCCCGGCAGCTGGGGGGGGCCCTGTGCCGCCAGATCGGTGAGGGGGGGCCTGGGGAGGGGTCCTGTGTCACCAAATGGGGGGGGGGGGGTCCTGGGGAGGGGTCCTGTGTCACCAAATGGGTGGGGGGGGCCTGGGGAAGGGTCCTGTGTCACCAAATGGGGGGGGGGGGTCCTGGGGAGGGGTCCTGTGTCACCAAATGGGTGGGGGGGGCCTGGGGAAGGGTCCTGTGTCCCAGATCGGTGAGGGGGGGTCCTGGGGGGGCTGTCCTGGGGAGGGGTCTGTGCCACCAGAGCAGTGTGGGGAGTGCCCTGTGGTCAGTGGGGGGGTCAGTGGAGGTCGGGGTGGGGAGGGTGGTCAGTGTGGCTGCCCTGGGGTCAGTGGGGGGTGTCCTGTGGTCAGTGAGGGGTTGGGGGGGCGGAGGTCAGTGGGGGTCGGTGAGGGTGGTCAGTGTGGATGCCCTTTGGTCAGTGAGGGGTCAGTGGGGGTCCGTGGGGGGGGTCAGTGGAGGTGCCTTGTGGTCGGTGGTGGTCAGTGGGGGGTGCCCAGTGGTCAGTGAGGGGTCAGGGGGTGGTGCCCTGTGGTCAGTGGGGGGATGCCCTGTGGTCAGTGGTGGTCAGTGGGGGGTGCCCAGTGGTCAGTGAGGGGTCGGGGGTGATACCCTGTGGTCAGTGGGGGGTGCCCAGTGGTCAGTGAGGGGTCGGGGGTGGTACCCTGTGGTCAGTGGGGGGTGCCCAGTGGTCAGTGAGGGGTCGGGGGTGGTGCCCTGTGGTCAGTGGTGGTCAGTGTGGGACGCCCTGCGGTCAGCGGGCATCAGCGAGGCGTCCCCGGGGGCTCAGTGGGAGCTCGGGGGTCCCAGCCCGTGCCCCCCACGCCCCCAGGCACGCTGCTGGCCGAGCTCCGTGAGTACAACCTGGAGCAGCAGCGGCGGGCGCAGCTGGAGGCGCCGTCCCCCGAGGGGCTCCCCGAGGAGCAGCCCCCCAGCGCCAAGCTCAAGGGCAAGATGCAGAGCCGGTGAGTCTGGGGGGCGCGGGGGGGCTGGCCCCGGGCTGGGGGCTGTGACACCCCTCCTGTTGCTGTCCTGATTGCTGGGGACAGCTCCTGGTCCTGTCCTGGATCCCAGTGACCCTTCCTGTCCCTGTCTGGGGTCCCTAGTAGTGACCGTTGTCCTGCCACTCCTCCATGTCCCCACTGCTGACCGCTGTCCCTGCCGTTCCTCTGGTCCCCACACTGTCCCCACGTCCCCCTGTCCCCACACTGACCCTTTGTCCTCATCTCCACATTGTCTACATTATCGCTATGTCCCTGTCCCCACACTGACCCCATGCCCCACGCTGACCGCTGTCCCCATGTCCCCACACTGTCCCCACACTGTCCCCCTGTCCCCGCACTGACCCCACGCCCCCCTGTCCCCACACTGTCACCATGTCCCCACATTGTCCCTGTGTCCCTGCACTGACCCCATGTCCCCGCACTGACCCCATGTCCCCACACTGACCCCATGTCCCCGCACTGACCCCACGGCCCCGTGTCCCCACACTGTCCCCCCTGTCCCCACACTGACCCCACGGCCCTGTGTCCCCACACTGTCCCCGTGTCCCCACACTGTCCCCGTGTCCCCGCACTGACCCCACACCCCTGTGTCCCCACACTGTCCCCCCTGTCCCCACACTGACCCCACGGCCCTGTGTCCCCACACTGTCCCCGTGTCCCCACACTGTCCCCGTGTCCCCACACTGTCCCCGTGTCCCCGCACTGACCCCACGGCCCCGTGTCCCCGCACTGTCCCCGTGTCCCCGCACTGACCCCACGGCCCCGTGTCCCCCGCACTGTCCCCGTGTCCCCGCACTGACCCCACGGCCCCGTGTCCCCGCACTGTCCCCGTGTCCCCGCACTGACCCCACGGCCCCGTGTCCCCGCACTGTCCCCGTGTCCCCGCACTGACCCCACGGCCCCGTGTCCCCACACTGTCCCCGTGTCCCCGCACTGACCCCACGGCCCCGTGTCCCCACACTGTCCCCGTGTCCCCACACTGTCCCCGTGTCCCCGCACTGACCCCACGGCCCCGTGTCCCCGCAGCTTCGACACGGCCGAGAGCGTGGTGATCGTGGCGTCGCAGAAGCGGGCGCTGGGCGGGCGGGAGCTGCAGCTGCCCTCCATGTCCGTGCTCACCTCCAAGACGTCCACGCAGCGATTCTTCCTGCGCGTGCTGCAGGTCATCATCCAGCTGAGGGACGACACGCGCCGGGCGCACCGCAAGGCCAAGCAGCCCGGCCGGCTGGGTAAGGCCGCTCCGGCCGCCCGCTGGCCGCGCGCTGACCGCTGACCGCGTGCTGACCGCTGACCGCGCACTGACCGCTGTCCGCGCGCTGACCGTGCACTGACCACTGACCACACACTAAACACTGACCGCTGACTGCGCACTGACTGCTGACCGCACACTGACTGCTGACCACGCACTGACCGCACACTGACCACACACTAAACACTGACTGCTGACCGCACACTGACTGCTGACCGCGCACTGACTGCTGACCCCACACTGACCGCACACTGACCACACACTAAACACTGACCGCTGACCGCGCACTGACTGCTAACCGCACACTGACTGCTGACCACGCACTGACCGCTGACCGCACACTGACTGCTGACCACGCACTGACTGCTGACCCCACACTGACCTCACACTGACCACACACTAAACACTGACCGCTGACCGCGCACTGACTGCGCGCTGACCGCTGACCACGTGCTGACCGCTGACTGCACACTGACCACACACTAAACACTGACTGCTGACCACGCACTGACCGTGCACTGACCGCTGGCCCCACATTGTCCACTGACCCTGCACTGACCACACACTGACCACACACTCACTGACCACTGACCACTAACCCTGCACTGACCGCTGCCCCTACACTGACCGCACACTGACCGCTAACCCCACACTGACCACTGACCACTGACCCTGCACTGACCGCACACTGACTGACCACTGACCGCAGACTGACCGCTGCCCCTACAGTGACCACACACTGACCGCTGACCACACTGGGGGGGGGTGATGGGTGCTGTGACAGCTCGTGTCATTGTGTTGGGTGCTGGGGACAGCTTGTGTCACTGTTGTGGGTGCTGGGGATATCCCCTGTCCCTGTCCTGGGCGTTGGTGACACTTCCTGTCCCTGTCTGAGGTCCCTGGTGTTGACCGTTGTCCCGGCCATTCCTCTGGTCCCCACACTGACTCTTGTCCCCACACTGTCCTGCACTGTCCCCATGTCCCAACACTGACCCCTGTCCCCACACTGTCCCCACCCTGTCCCCACACTGTCCCCACCCTGTCCCCACACTGTCCTCACACTGTCCCCACACTGTCCCCACCCTGTCCCCACCCTGTCCCATGTCCCCACGCCGTCCCCGTCCCGCTGACCGTGCTGTGCCCGCAGGCGCCGCGGGGCTGGGGGCGGCCGGCAGCATCCAGGCCGCCGTCCGGCAGCTGGAGGCCGAGGCCGACGCCATCATACAAATGGTACGTGAGGGCCAGAGGGCCCGGAGGCGGCAGCAGGGAGACACGGTTAGCACGGCCGCCTTCCTCCACCCCTCCCTGCTCTTCCTCCCGCTCCTGGCTGCCTTCCTCCTCGTCATCCTCAGCCTCCCTGACCCCATCCTCCTCCTCATCTCCTCAACCTCACCCTCCTCATCGTCCTCAGCCCCCTCACCCTTGTCCTGCTCTTCCTCCTGCTCCTGTGCGCTCTCCTCGTCATCATCCTCAGCTTCCTCTTCACCATCCTCAGCCTCCCCCTCCTCATCATCCTCAGCCTCCCCAGCCCACCCTCCTCATCGTCCTGAGCCCCCTCATCCTGCCCCTTCCTCCACCCCTCATCTTCCTCATCCTCTCATCCCTGACCTTCCTCAGCCTCCTCATCTTCCTCAGCCTCCCCGATCCTCACCCTCCTCATCCTCGTCCTGCTCCTTCCTCCCGTTCCTGTGCCCCCTCATCCTCCCATCCCTGGCCTCCTCCTGCCCCCTCCTCATCACCTTCATCCTCCTCCTCCCACCCCCTCCCCTCCTGCCCCCACTCCCCCACAGCCTTCCTCCCTCCATTTCCTGCTCATCCCCATCATCATCCTCATCATCCTCGCCCTCCCTCCTGCTCTTCCTCCCTCTCCCCATCCCCCTCCCGCTCCTCCCCGCTCCCCCCGCGGCTCCCAGTCCCCTCCCCTCACCCCCCCCCGCAGTTTTGGGGTTCCCCCGGCCCGGGGGGGGCTCTGGGGGGTCCCCCGGGGGGGTCCCGACCCCCTAAAGCCGCCCCCCGTCCCCCCCCAGTCGGAGGCCGGGCCCGCGGACGGCGCCCCCCGGCGGGAGGAGTCGCCCATGGACGTGGACCAGCCCTCGCCCGCCCCGCAGGACGTGGGTGAGAACCCCCCCAGTCCCCTCCAGTACGGCCCAGTAGGGCCCAGTGCCACCCAGTATGGCCCAGTGCCGCCCAGTCAGCTCCCTGTCACCTCCCAGTGCCACCCAGTCACCCTCCAGTACGGCCCAGTGCTGCCCAGTATGGCCCAGTGCTGCCTAGTCAACTCCCTGTCACCTCCCAGTGCCACCCTGTCACCCTCCAGTAAGGCCCAGTACAGCCCAGTGCCGCCCAGTCAGCTCCCAGTCACCCCCAGTGCCACCACTGGGTCATCCCCCCTCCCCCAGGCTGGTGCAGGGCCATCCCAGTGTCACTGCAGCGGGTGGCACCGCTGGGGTTGGGTGGCACTTAGTGGGGTGGCACTGGTTGGGTGACACTGGTCAGGCTGGGTGTTACTGGTTGGGTGACGCTGTTTGGGTTGGGTGTCAGTGGTTGGGTGGGTGACACTGCTGGGGTGTCACTGGTCAGGTGGGCAGCACTGGTAGGGTGACACTTGCTGGGTGACACTGCCGGGGTGACACTGGCCGGACGGGTGACACTGCCAGGCTGTCCCTGGTGGGTGACACTGCCGGGCTGTTCCTGGTGGGTGACACTGCCGGGGTGTCCCGGGTGGGTGACACTGCCGGGCTGTCCCTGGTGGGTGACACTGCCGGGGTGTCACTGGTCGGGTGGGTGACACTGCCGGGGTGTCACTGGTCGGGCGGGTGACACTGCCGGGCCGTCGGTGCCGGGCTGTCCCTGGTGGGTGACACTGCCGGGGTGTCCCTGGTGGGTGACACTGCCGGGGTGTCACTGGTCGGGCGGGTGACACTGCTGGGCTGTCCCTGGTGGGCGACACTGCCGGGGTGTCCCGGGTGGGTGACACTGCCGGGGTGTCCCGGGTGGGTGACACTGCTGGGGTGTCACTGGTCGGGCGGGTGACACTGCCGGGCCGTCGGTGCCGGGCTGTCCCTGGTGGGTGACACTGCCGGGGTGTCACTGGCCGGGCGGGGTGACACTGCCGGGCTGTCCCTGGTGGGTGACACTGCCGGGGTGTCACTGGCCGGGCGGGTGACACTGCCGGGCCGTCGGTGCCGGGCTGTCCCCGCTCACACCGGCGTGCCGTGGCCGTGTCCCCCCGCAGGCCCCGAGGCGGCGCAGGGCGGGGAGCGGGAGCGGGAGCGGGAGCGGGACAGGGAGGAGCGGCCGCCGGAGCTGCCCCTGCTGAGCGAGCAGCTGAGCCTGGACGAGCTGTGGGACATGCTGGGCGAGTGCCTCAAGGAGCTCGAGGAGTCGCACGACCAGCACGCCGTGCTCGGTGCGTCCCCCCGCAGCCGGGCCGCGGCCCCGAGGCCGGGCTTGTGTCCCGTGTCGGCCCCGCGCCGCCGAGCCCAAACTGACCCCTGTGCCACGCTGACCCCGCGCTGACCCCGCGCTGACCCCACGCTGACCCCGCGCTGACCCCTGTGCCACGCTGACCCCGCGCTGCCGAGCCCAAACTGACCCCTGTGCCACGCTGACCCCAAACTGACCCCTGTGCCACGCTGACCCCTGTGCCACGGTGACCCCGCACTGACCCCACACTGACCCCAAACTGACCCCTGTGCCACGGTGACCCCAAACTGACCCCTGTGCCATGGTGACCCCGCGCTGACCCCTGTACCACACTGACCCCTCACTGACCCCTGTGCTGCCCCCATACCCCAATGACCCCTTGCTGTCCCCATGTCCCTCTGACCCCTCCCTGTCCCCTCCCTGTCCCCCTCGCCGTCCCTGTGCTGTCCCCTGACTGTCCCCATGACCCCCGTGTCCCCCATGTCCCCCGTGTCCCCGTGACCCCTGTGACCCCCGGCTGTCCCCTGTGCTGTCCCCGTGACCCCTGGCCATCCCTGTGACCCCCGGCTGTCCCCTGTTCCGTCCCCGTGACCCCCGTGTCCCCCCGCAGTGCTGCAGCCGGCCGTCGAGGCGTTTTTCCTGGTGCACGCCACGGAGCGCGAGAGCCGCCCGCCGGTGCGGGACACGCGGGAGAGCCAGCTGGCGCACATCAAGGACGAGCCGCCGCCGCTGTCCCCCGCGCCGCTGACCCCCGCCACGCCCTCCGCCCTCGACCCCTTCTTCTCGCGCGAGCCCTCGGCCATGCACATCTCGGCCAGCCTGCCCCCCGACACCCAGAAATTCCTGCGCTTCGCCGGTGAGCCGGCACGGGGAGGGGGTCTGGGGGCTCTGGGGGGCGGGGAGGGGGTCTGGGGGCTCTGGGGCACGGGGAGGGGGTCTGGGGGGCTCTGGGGGGGCGGGGAGGGGGTCTGGGGGCTCTGGGGCACGGGGAGGGGGCCTGGGGGGGCTTTGGGGCACAGGGAGGGGTTCTGGGGGGCTTTGGGGCATGAGGAGGGGTCTGGGGGGCTTTGGGGCACGGGGAGGGGGTCTGGGGGGCTTTTGGGGGCAGGGAGGGGGTCTGGGGGCTTTGGGGCACAGGGAGGGGGTCTGGGGGGGCTTTGGGGCACAGGGAGGGGGTCTGGGGGGCTCTGGGGGGCAGGGAGGGGGCCTGGGGGGGCTTTGGGGGGCAGGGAGGGGTCTGGGGAGAAGGAGGGGGTTGGGGAGAGGGTTTGGGGGGGCTGGAGGGGTCTGGGAGGGGAATTTGGGGGTGTTGGGAAGGGGTTTGGGGCACAGGGAGAGGGTTTGGGGGGCTGGAGGGGGTCTGGGAAAGGAATTGGGGGTGTTGGGAAAGGGTTTGGGAGGGCAGGAAAAAATTATTTATTTAACCAAGTGTTCATAAGGTTAAAGGACGGGGGAAAAACTATTTATTTAACAAAGATTACAGACGGGCTAACGCGGAACAACCAAATCTCCTTCTGGGGTGACGAGGGATGACGCTCGAGGGCGCAAAACAGAGAGAGAGACCCCAAATATTTCAGGAGGAGAAGAGCACAGAAAAAAAAAAGGTTTTATTGTCTAAAAATCTCTTTTTTTCCTCCCTTTTGCAGAGACGCACAGGACGGTGCTGAACCAGATCCTGCGGCAGTCCACCACGCACCTGGCCGACGGCCCCTTCGCCGTGCTGGTGGATTACATCCGCGTGCTCGACTTCGACGTCAAGCGCAAGTCAGTGCGCCTGGGGCGGCCGGAGGGGATTGGGGGGTCCCGGGAGGGGATTGGGGAGTCCCAGGAGGGGATTGGGGGGTCCCAGGAGGGGTTTGGGGGGTCCCAGGAGGGGTTTGGGGGGGTCCCAGGAGGGGTTTGGGGGGTCCTTAGGGGTTTTGTGGGGGTTCTCAGGGGGATTGGGGGGGTCCCAGGAGGGGATTGGGGGTCCCAGGAGGGGATTGGGGGGTCCCAGGAGGGGATTGGGGGGGTCCCAGGAGGGGATTGGGGGTCCCAGGAGGGGATTGGGGGGTCCATGGGGGGATTGGGGGTCCAGGAGGGGATTGAGGGTCCCAGGAGGGGATTGGGGGGGTCCCAGGAGGGGATTGGGGGGTCCTTGGGGGGTTTTGGGGGGGTCCCAAGAGGGGATTGGGGGGTCCTTGGGGAGATTGGGGGGTCCCGGGAGGGGATTGGGGGGTCCGGGAGGGGTTTGGGGGGTCCCAAGAGGGGATTGGGGGGTCCCGGGAGGGGTTTGGGGGTCCTGGGAGGGGATTGGGGGGTCCCAGGAGGGGTTTGGGGGGTCCTAGGAGGGGATTGGGGGTGTTTGGGGGGTCCTTAGGGGATTTGGGGGTGTCCTCGGGGGGATTTGAGGGGGGTCCTCGGAGCGGTTTGGGGCGTCCCAGGGGTTTTGGGGGTCCTCAGGGGATTTGGGGGGTTCCCAAAAGGGGGTTTGGGGGATCCCAACAGGGATTTGGGGGTTCCCAGGGGTTTTGGTGGTCCCAGGAAGGGGATGTGGGGGGTCCCAGCAGGGAGATTTGGGGGTTCCAGGGGATTTGGGGGGTCCCCAGGGAGTTTGGGGACCTCAGGAAGGGGATTTGGGGGTCCCAGCACAGCAATTTTGGGTTTCCCGGGAAGGGGATTTGGCGGAGTCCCACAAGGGAGATTTGGGGGGGTCCCAACAGGGGGATTTAGGGGTCCCAGGAGGGAAATTTTGGGGTTCCCAGGGAATTTGGGGGTCCCCAGGGGGTTTGGGGGGGTCCCAGGAGGGGATTTGGGGGGTCCCAGCAGATTTGGGGGTCTCATTAAGGGGATTTTGGGGCTCCCAGGAGGGGGATTCCAGCAGGGAGATTCCAGGGGATTGAGTCGGTCCACAAAAGGGGGTTTGGGGGGTCCCTAAAGGGGAATTTTGGGGGTCCCAGGAAGGGGATTTGGGGGATTTTGAACAACAACCAGGGATCAGAGGACAAGGTTTCCACCTCTCCGACCCCACCGGTCCGACCAGAACTCCACCAATTCATCCCCTCCTCCAGAAAGGACCAAAAACTAAAAACCCCAATTTCCCAAAACAATCCCTTTGGTTTCCCTGAAAAACCCGCGGGAAAAACTCCCGAAACTCCGCCACAAAAAAAGAAAAAAGAAAAAACACCAAAAAAAAAAGAACCAGAAAAGACGAGCGCCACGTGACGCTGGGAGTTTTAATTTTTTACTCTTCTCTTTTCTTTTCTTTTTTCTTTTCTTTTCTTTTCTTTTCTTTTCTTTTCTTTTCTTTTCTTTTCTTTTCTTTTCTTTTCTTTTCTTTTCTTTTTTCTTCTCTTTTCTTTTTTCTCTTCTCTTCTCTTTTCTCTTTTCTCTTTTCTCTTTTCTCTTTTCTCTTTTCTTTTTTCTTTTTTCTTTTCTTTTCTCTTTTTTCTTTTTTCTGTTTTCTTTTCTCTTTTCTCTTTTCTCTTTTCTTTTCTCTTTCCTTTTCCCTTTCCTTTCCTTTCCTTTCCTTTCCTTTCCTTTCCTTTCCTTTCCTTTCCTTTCCTTTCCTTTCCTTTCCTTTCCTTTCCTTTCCTTTCCTTTCCTTTCCTTTTCTTTTCCTTTTCCTTTTCCTTTTCCTTTTCCTTTTCCTTTTCCTTTTCCTTTTCCTTTTCCTTTTCCTTTTCCTTTTCCTTTTCCATTCCTTCCCTCCCGGGCAGGTATTTCAGGCAGGAGCTGGAGCGGCTGGACGAGGGGCTGCGCAAGGAGGACATGGCCGTGCACGTGCGCCGGGACCACGTCTTCGAGGACTCGTACCGCGAGCTGCACCGCAAGTCGCCCGAGGAGATGAAGAATCGATTGTGAGCGCCCCGAAAATAACTCCGGGGGGGGCTTGGGAGTGGGCCTTGGGCAGCCCCAAATGTCCCTGGGACACTCAAAATATCCCCTGGGCGACCCAGAATATCACTTGGACACCCCAAAATATCCCTGGATACTCCAAAATATCCCCTGGGCACCCCAGAATGTCACTTGGACACCCTCAAATATCTCTTAGGGATTCCAAAGACACCCTGGGACACCCAAAACCCCACTCCATCCACCCCAAACCCCCCAAGTCACCCCAAAAACACCTCCAGACCCTCCTCAAACCGCCCAAACCCCCCCTCCATCCACCCCAAAACCCCCTCAAACCCCACTCCATCCACCCCAAACCCCCCCAAAAACACCTCCATCCACCCCAAAACCCCTCCAAACCCCACTCCATCCACCCCAAACCCCCCAAGTCACCCCAAAAACACCTCCAGACCCTCCTCAAACCCCCCTCCATCCACCCCAAAACCCCCTCAAACCCCACTCCATCCTCCCCAAACCCCCCCAAAAACACCTCCATCCACCCCAAAACCCCCCAAACCCCGCTCCATCCTCCCCAAACCCCTCAAATCCCCCCCAAATTCCCCCAAAAAACACCTCCATCCACCCCAAACCCCGCTCCATCCTCCCCAAACCCCTCAAATCCCCCCCAAATTCCCCCCAAAAACACCTCCATCCACCCCAAACCCCGCTCCATCCTCCCCAAACCCCTCGAATCCCCCCCAAATTCCCCCCCAAAAACACCTCCATCCACCCCAAACCCCGCTCCATCCTCCCCAAACCCCTCAAATCCCCCCCAAATTCCCCCCCAAAAAACACCTCCATCCACCCCAAACCCCGCTCCATCCCCCCCAAACCCCCCAATCCCCCTCTCCCACCCTCCCTGACCCCTTTTTCCCCCCCCCCCCCCCCTTTTTTCTCCCCAGGTACATCGTGTTCGAGGGCGAGGGAGGGCCAGGACGCCGGGGGGCTGCTGCGGGAGTGGTACATGATCATCTCCCGCGAGATGTTCAACCCCATGTACGCCCTGTTCCGCACCTCGCCCGGCGACCGCGTCACCTACACCATCAACCCCTCGTCCCACTGCAACCCCAACCACCTGAGCTACTTCAAGTTCGTGGGCAGGATCGTGGCCAAGGCCGTCTACGACAACCGGCTGCTGGAGTGTTACTTCACCCGCTCCTTCTACAAACACATCCTGGGCAAGTCCGTGAGGTGAGAGGGGAGAGCTGCGCTGGTTTATGGGGTGCTGGAGTCGTTTATGGGGTGTGGGATGGCATTTGGGGGGTGCTGGAGCTGTTTGTGGGGTGCTGGAGTCGTTTATGGGGTGTGGGATGGCATTTGTGGGGTGCTGGAGTCGTTTCTGGGGTGCTGGAGTCGTTTATGGGGTGCTGGAGTCATTTATGGGGGGCTGGAGTGTTTCTTCACCCGCTCCTTCTACAAACACATCCTGGGCAAGTCCGTGAGGTGAGAGGGGAGAGCTGGGCTGGTCTGGGGCTGCTGGAGTCGTTTGTGGGGTGCTGGAGTAGTTTATGGGCTGCTGGAGTCGTTTGTGGGGTGCTGGAGTAGTTTATGGGCTGCTGGAGTCGTTTGTGGGGTGCTGGAGTCGTTTATGGGGTGCTGGAGTCGTTTATGGGCTGCTGGAGTCGTTTATGGGCTGCTGGAGTCGTTTATGGGGTGCTGGAGTCGTTTATGGGGTGCTGGAGTCGTTTATGGGGTGCTGGAGCTGTTTCTGGGGTGTGGGATCTGTTTATGGGGTGCAGAAGCCCCTCAGAGGAGTGTGGGGCTGCATTTGTGGGATGCTGGAGCCGTCTGTGGGGTGCTGGACACCCTTAGATGGGTGCGGCACCTCCTGCAGGGTCTGACCCCGTTTTTGGGGCTCCCCGTGGTTTCTGACCCCGTTTTTGGGGCGCTGCCCCCCGTTTCTGGCCCCCCAGGTACACGGACATGGAGAGCGAGGACTATCACTTCTACCAGGGCCTCGTGTACCTGCTGGAGAACGACGTCTCCACGCTGGGCTACGACCTCACCTTCAGCACCGAGGTGGGGCCCCCCCAAAACCAGCCCGGGGACCCCCAAAACCAGCACAGGGACCCCCCAAAACCAGCCCAGGGACCCCCCTGGGGCACAGGGACCCCCCCAAAACCAGCACAGGGACCCCCCTGGGGCACAGGGACCCCCCCAAAACCAGCCCACAGACTCCCCTGGGGCACAGGGACCCCCCAAAACCAGCACAGGGACCCCCCTGGGGCACAGGGACCCCCCAAAACCAGCACAGGGACCCCCCCTGGGGCACAGGGACCCCCCAAAACCAGCCCACGGACCCCCCCTGGGGCACAGGGACCCCCCAAAACCAGCCCACGGACCCCCCTGGGGCACAGGGACCCCCCCAAAACCAGCACAGGGACCCCCCCAAAACCAGCCCACGGACCCCCCTGGGGCACAGGGACCCCCCAAAACCAGCCCACGGACCCCCCTCGGGCACAGGGACCCCCCAAAACCAGCCCAGGGACCCCCCTGGGGCACAGGGACCACCCAGAACCAGCCTTGGGGGTCTCCAGCTCCCCACGGCTGCCCCTGGAGGGTCCCATGTGTCCCCCCGGGTGCAGGAATTCGGGGTGTCTGAGGTTCTCCAGGTGCAGGAATTTGGGGTGTTTGAGGCTCGGGGATGTCCCCACACCCTGCTAAGCCCCCCAGGTGCAGGAATTTGGGGTATTTAAAGCTCAGGAATGTCCCCCCCGTGGCCCCACACCCCGGTGACCCCCCCCGTGCCCCCCCCAGGTGCAGGAATTCGGCGTGTGCGAGGTGCGGGACCTGAAGCCCAACGGGGCCAACGTGCTGGTGACGGAGGAGAACAAGAAGGAGTACGTGCACCTGGTGTGCCAGATGCGCATGACCGGTGAGCCCCGGGGGACAGGGGGGGCTTTGGGGGGGGCTCTGGGACCCCTCCTGAGCCCCCAAACTCCCGCAGGGGCCATCCGGAAGCAGCTGGCGGCGTTCCTGGAGGGCTTCTACGAGATCATCCCCAAGCGCCTCATCTCCATCTTCACGGAGCAGGAGCTGGAGCTGCTCATCTCGGGGCTGCCCACCATCGACATCGACGACCTCAAGGCCAACACCGAGTACCACAAGTACCAGGGCAACTCCATCCAGGTGGGCCGTGGGGCCTGGGGGTGGTCCTGAGGGGGGGGTTGGGGGGTTCTGGGGGGCTTTGGGAGATTCCAGGGGGTTTTGGGGGGGATTCCGGGGGGTGTTGGGGGGTTCCAGGGGGTGTTTGGGGGGATTCCAGGGGATTTTGGGGGGATTCCAGGGGGTGTTGGGGGGTTCCAGGGGATTTTGGGGGGATTCCGAGGGGTTTTGGGGGGATTCCAGGGGATTTGGGGGGGATTCCAGGGGGTTTTGGGAGATTCCAGGGGATTTTCAGGGGTTCCAGGAGGTTTTGGGGGATTCCAGGAGATTTTGGGGCGATTCCAGGAGGTTTTGGGGGGATTCCGGGGGGTTTTGGGGGGATTCCAAGGGGATCTGGGGGGGATTCCAGGGGATTTTGGGGGATTCCAGGGGGTTTTGGGGGGATTCCAGGGGATTTTGGGAGATTCCAGGGGGTTTCGGGGGGATTCTGGGGGGTTTTGGGAGATTCCAGGGGATTTTCAGGGGTTCCAGGAGGTTTTGGGGGATTCCAGGAGATTTTGGGGCGATTCCAGGAGGTTTTGGGGGGATTCCGGGGGGTTTTGGGGGGATTCCAAGGGATTTTGAGGGGATTCCAGGGGGTCCTGGGGGATTCCAGGGTGGGGCTTGGGGGGATTCCAGGGGGATTTTGGGTACCAGGGCAATTCCATCCAGGTGGGGATGGATCCTGGAAGGGGTTTTGGGGGGGGATTCCAGGGGGTTCTGGGGGAATTCCAGGGACTTTTGGGGAGATTCCAGGGGGGTTCTGGGTACCAGAGTAATTCCATCCGTGTGGGGCTGGATTCTGTGGGGATTCCGGGTGGATTCTTTGGGGCTCCAGAGGGTTCCAGGAGGGATTCCAGAGGGATGCCGGTGGCTGATTGTCCCCGTCCCTGTCCCTGTCCCCCACCCCAGATCCAGTGGTTCTGGCGCGCCCTGCGCTCCTTCGACCAGGCCGACCGCGCCAAGTTCCTGCAGTTTGTGACGGGCACGTCCAAGGTGCCCCTGCAGGGATTCGCCGCCCTCGAGGGCATGAACGGCATCCAGAAATTCCAGATCCACCGCGACGACCGCTCCACCGACCGGCTGCCCTCGGCACACACCTGGTCAGGGGACACCGGGGGACATGGGGGGGACATGAGGGGACAGGGGGACACGGGAGGGACATGGAAGGGACATGGGGACAGAGGGACATGGGGACGCGGAGCTCTGCCCTCAGCACACACTCGGTGAGGGACACGGGGGGACAGGGGGACATGGGGACACAGGAGGGACACAGACAGGGTGACAGGGACATGGGGTGACACTGAGCACCGGCCCCTGGCACACACCCGGCGAGGGGACACGGGGACAGGGAGGGACACAAAGACACGGAGGAGACATCAGGGGACACCAGGAGGTCACGGAGGTGGGAACAGGGGACACACGGGTGAGGTGACACTGGGAGGAGACACGGGGACAAATCACTGGGGTCAGCTGAGGACACCGGGACGGGGACACACGCCCGAGGAGCGCGGGATTTGGGGGCTGGGACAGCGGCACGCGGGCGGGGTGGCACTGGGGACAGTGACCCTCGTGGGGGAGTGACAATGACTCTGGTGTGTCCCCAGCTTCAACCAGCTGGACCTGCCGGCCTACGAGAGCTACGAGAAGCTGCGGCACATGCTGCTCTTGGCCATCCAGGAGTGCTCCGAGGGCTTCGGGCTGGCCTAGGGGGGCCCGCCCCGGCCCCCCGCAGGGGCTCTATAAATATATATATATTTTTTTGTTCCATTTGGCTTTTTTTTTTTTGTTTGTTTGTTTTGGGGTTTTTGGTTTTGGTTTGGTTTTTTTTTTTCCGGGGTTGGTTTGGGGTTGGTTTTTTTTTTTTTTTTGGTTTGTTTTGGTTTTTTGGGGGGTTTTTTTTTGGTTTTTTTTTTTCTCCGGTCCCGGTTTGTGTGGGGGTGGGGGGTTTTGCTCTGTTGGAGGGTTGGGGGATTCTCTCCTCCTCCTCCTCCTCACCCTCGCCCCCTCGCCGTGTTGGGGGTTTGGGGGGGAGGGGCGGGGATGGTGAAAAGGGGGGGAGCCCCTGAAATTATAAATACTGAGTTCAGCCCCTCCCCCCCCCACCCCCCAAAAAAAAACTGAGAGAAAAAGTTAAAAAAACAAAAAAAGGAATAAAAAAGTGCACTCTTGGTAAGGGCAGTCCCGGTCGTTCTTGGGGGGGGGGGAGGGGGGAGGCGTGGGGCTGGCCGCCATAATGGGTGTGGCGGGGTGGGGCTGGCCGCCATCTTGGGTGTGGCGGGGTGGCCTCTTTGCGCCGAGCCGCCATCTTGAGTGTGGCACTAAAGGTAGGTCGTGCTTTTGTCCGCCATCTTGAGCGTGGCCGTGCCGCTCTCGCCGCCATGCGGGGGGTGTGGGGGACGCCATCTTGGGTGGGGCACGGTGGATGTCGCCGTAAGGGGGCCGCCATCTTGGGCGTGCTGTTGGCGCGGGCTGCGCCATCTTGGGTGTGGCTATGGAAGGACACGTGATGTGCCTTTGCTGCACCGGAAGCGACGTCACTAGTCGGCGCCAGAGATCCCAGCAGCGTGGGAGCCACAGCCATGACCCGCTCCCGTGAGTTCGGGGAGGCACCGGGAGGGTTCGTGGGGGTTTTGGGGACCCCCCCGCAACCCCCGAGCTCACCCCGCCCCTTCCTGCAGGACGACAGGTGGAGGCGTCCCGGAAAAAGCGCGTCCAGGTGAGCCCCGGCCCGGGGCGGGGCGGGGAGGGAACGGGGGCTGGTTTGGGGGTGCGACCCTTTGGCCTCTGCGTGTCACCCCCTCCGTGTGTCACCCCCTCCGTGTGTCACCCCCTCCGTGTGTCACCCCCTCCGTGTGTCACCCCCCCCGTGTGTCACCCCCCCCGTGTGTCACCCCCGTGTCCCCAGGCCCGGCTCACCCGCCGCGGGGTGAAGAAGGACCCGGGGCTGCCGCAGCTCGGCCGCTTCGCCGCCTTCGTGGAGCAAACCAAGAGCCGGCAGAGACGGGTAAAGAACCTCGGGGGGCGTTTTTGGGGGTGCCCCAGGTCACCCCGAGGGGAGGGAGTTTTGGGGTGTTCTCCACGTGCAACCCCCGGGGGGGGATTCTGGGGTTCCCCCTCAAATACAAACTCGGGGGGAGGGGGGCAGTTTGGGGTCCCGGGGGGGTTTTGGGGGGTCTGAGCCCTCCCGTGTCCCGCAGGTGCTGAAGGCGCAGCAGCGATCTCACCTGGCCGTGCACCTGGCGGATGCTCTGCAGGGACAGCAGCACTTCCAGAGCCAGGTGGGGCTGGGAGCACCCATGGGGGGTTCCCCAAAAAAGTGTGGGGGGGGGGGTCCCCTGAGAGGGGGGGCTCCCCCTGGGAGGGAGGTGAGGCTCCCCAGAGGACAGAGAGGAATTGGGGAATCCAAAAATCAGGGGGCACCCCCTGGATGGAGAGATCCCCGTAACCCAGGTGCCCCCAGGAGAAGGAGGAAGAGGAGCCCCCCCAGCCCCCCCAGAACGAGGCGTCGCTGCGACAGTTCGGGCGGGAGCTGCGCAAGGTCAGTGCTGGGGGGGGATGGCGGTTTGGGGGGATTATATTTGGGGTGAGGGTCTTTCCCCCCTCACCTGAACCCCGATTTTGGCAGGTGCTGACGGCGTCTGACGTGGTGCTGGAGGTGCTGGACGCCCGCGACCCCCAGGGCTGCCGCAGCCCCCAGCTCGAGGGAGCCCTACGACCCCACCAGCACCTCGTGCTCGTCCTCAACAAGATCGGTGAGAGGATCTGGGGGGGAGTCCCGACGTGGATTTTTTGGGGGTCCCCCTTGTCCCCCCACAACCTTGGGGACAAACCCATTTGTGTCCCCCCACGCCAGACCTGGTGCCGAGGGACGTGGTGGCCGCGTGGCTGAAGCACCTGCGGGCCGAGTTCCCCGCCGTGGCCTTCAAGTCGTGCACGCAGCAGCAGAGCCGAAACCTGGTGGGGGTTTGGGGAGGGCCTGGGGGGAGGGTGGGGGGCTCAGCTCAAGGGGTCCCCCTGACCCCCACCCCGTGTCTCCCCCGCCCCACAGAAGCAGATCCGGGGGTCAGCAGTCACGGTTTCCGAGGAGGCGTTGGCGGGGGGGGCGTGCGTGGGCGCCGAGAGGCTCCTGCACATCCTGAGGAACTACGGGCGCAGCGGAGAGGCCAAGACCTCCATCACCGTGGGGGTCGTGGGTGAGGGCGGCTGGGGGGGAGCGTGGGGGGCTGGGAAACGGGGGGTTGGGTTGGGGTGGTGGGTGAGGGGCGCATAGGGAGAGAGTTTGGGGGGCTTGGGGGAGTTTGGGGGGCTGTGAAAGGGAGGGCTGGGGGTTTTGGGGTGCCCCCCAACCGCTCCCCCTCCCCAGGATACCCCAACG
The DNA here is from genome assembly GCF_029207755.1 of Chamaea fasciata. NCBI lineage: Eukaryota > Metazoa > Chordata > Aves > Passeriformes > Sylviidae > Chamaea > Chamaea fasciata. The sequence goes on from NW_027094602.1 coordinate 57,579, forward strand.
TGGGCAAGAGCAGCCTCATCAACAGCCTCAAGCGCAGCCGGGCCTGCGTGGTGGGGGCCGTGCCCGGGGTCACCAGGTGAGTGAGACCCCCAGGGCTGGGCTGGGCTCAGGGTGCTCAGGGGGAGTGGGAGGAGCCTGGGTTGGCCCCGCCCAGGTGTGTGGGTGTGGCATGGGGAGCCCCACCCAGGTGTGTGGGTGAGTGTGGCATCCAGACCCCGCCCAGGTGTGTGGGTGGGTGTGGCACCCAGACCCCGCCCAGGTGTGTGGATGGGTGTGGCACCCAGACCCCACCCAGGTGTGTGGATGGGTGTGGCACCCAGACCCCACCCAGGTGTGTGGATGGGTGTGGCACCCAGACCCCGCCCAGGTGTGTGGATGGGTGTGTGGCACCCAGACCCCGCCCAGGTGTGTGGGTGGGTGTGGCACCCAGACCCCGCCCAGGTGTGTGGATGGGTGTGGCACCCAGACCCCGCCCAGGTGTGTGGGTGGGTGTGGCATGCAGACCCCGCCCCCAGGTGCCTGCAGGCCGTGCAGCTGGACCGGCACATCCAGCTCCTGGACTGTCCTGGGGTGGTGCTGGACTCGGGGGGACCCCCCCGGCCGCCGCCCCTCTCAGGGGGGCCCTGGCCCCCCAACGCCTGCGGGACCCCCTGAGCCCCGCCTGCGCCATCCTGCGCCGCTGCCCCGCCCAGCAGGTGCGTGGGGACCCCTCGGGGGGGCTGAGACCGTGGCAACGGGGAGGGTGGGTTCCAATTTGACCCCGTTTTTCCAGCTGAATCAGCGGATTTAACAGCTCAGCTCTGGGGGGGGGTGGGGCAGTCTCACTTTGATCTTTTTCCGCCTTCTCATATTTGCATTTTTGTCGAGTTTCTCACAGACTTGTAAGTGAACAAAAGGGATTTTTGGGAACTGTACGTTCCTCCCTGGAGGAAGAATAATCGATAAAATATCAACAAAAGTGATTTTTGGGAACTGTACGTTCCTTTCTGGAGGAGGAATAATTGATAAAATATCAACAAAATTGGTTTTTGGAGACTGTACATTCCTCTCTGGAGCAGGGGACAATTGTTGAAGTATCACTTTTATTCACTCAGAAGTCTCTGAGAAACTCTCCTGCCAAACTGCAAATATCAAAAGGCAAAAAAAGATCAGGGCAACGGAGGGGGGACACAGTGACCCCCCGAAATTGGGATTAAGGGGGGGCTCAGCATTAGGGGTGCCCAGAGCAGTGGGGAGGGGAGGTTATTTCAGGGGGACTCTCCCACACTTTGGGCATTTTCACCCCATTTCGGCCACTAAGGGGAACAAGGTGACAATCCCCCGTGTGTCCTTTCCCCCACACCCCAAAAAAAAAAAACCCCCACGGTGTCCCCCCACAGCTGAGAGAGCTCTATGGGGTGCCCCCCTGCGCTGACCCCCTGCAGTTCCTGGCCCACCTGGCCCGGCGGCAGGGCCGGCTCCGCCCGGGGGGGGCTGCCGGACCCCCACGCCGCCGCCGTGGCCCTGCTGCGCGACTGGACCAGGTCTGGGAGGGAGGGGGACCGTTTGGGGGGGGTCTCCACATTCTGATCCCTTTCTTGGGGGGCTGGGGAGGGTCCCTATACACCCTGACCTCATTTTTGGGGGCTGAGAAGGGGTCTCCACACTCTGACCCCCATTCCTGGGGGGCTGGGGAGGGTCCTCATACACCCTGACCTCATTTTTGGGGGCTGAGAAGGGGTCTCCACACTCTGACCCCCATTCCTGGGGGGCTGGGGAGGGTCCTCATACACCCTGACCTCATTTTTGGGGGCTGAGAAGGGGTCTCCACACTCTGACCCCCATTCCTGGGGGGCTGGGGAGGGTCCTCATACACCCTGACCTCATTTTTGGGGGCTGAGAAGGGGTCTCCACACTCTGACCCCCATTCCTGGGGGGCTGGGGAGGGTCCTCATACACCCTGACCTCATTTTTGGGGGCTGAGAAGGGGTCTCCACACTCTGACCCCCATTCCTGGGGGGCTGGGGAGGGTCCCTATACACCCTGACCCCATTTTTGGGGGGCTGGGGAGGGGGTTCCGCACCCTCAGCCCCTTTCCTGTTGGGCTGGGGAGGGTCCCCCTACATTCTGACCCCATTCTGTGGGGTTGGGGAGGGTTCCCATATACCCTGACCCCATTTTGAGGGACTAAGAAGGGTTTTTTTTTCATTCTCACCCCCTTTTTGGGGGGCTGGGGAGGGGTTTCTGCACCCTGACCCCCATTTTGGGGGCTGGAAAGGGGTTTCCACACCCTGACCCCCATTTTTGGGGACAGAGGAGGGGTCTTTCTACACCCTGAGCTCTGTTTTTGGGGGACAGGAGGGCTCTCCCCACACCCTGACCCCTCTTTTTCCCCACAGTGGGAAGATCTCGTACTACACCCACCCCCCCAAATCGCGGGGGGTGCAGCTCGAGGCCCAAATCCTGCCGGCCCTGGGGCCAGCACTGGACCTGGAGGCTCTGGAACGGGGCGATGCCGAGGCCCTGGCAGGTGAGCTGCACCTGTCCCCCACTCCCTTCACCCCTCAGGGACCCCCCAAAACTCACCTGGCCCCCCCCCCACAGCTGTGCCAGTGACGGTGACGAGGCTCAGTCCTGAGGAGGAAGGGGAAGGAGAAGCCATGGAGGAAGACAGCAGCGACCTGGAGGTAGGAATGGATTTCCTGAGGTGGGGAGGGTGGGTTTTTTTTTGAGTGGGGGGCAGTGGGTTAATATTTGACCCCCTCCCCAGCTCGGCAGGATGACAGTGGAGCTCAAGCCCCGGGTGAAGTCGGGGGGCACCGAGGGGGAGCCGGTGCCCAGAGCCCCCAGTCTGGAGGAGGTGGCTGCACTCCCTCCTCTATTCCAAGGCCAGGGGCTGCAGGCAGCTGGGAAAAGGAGAAAAAAGTTACAAAAAAGAGCAGGTGAGTGAAAAAGTGAAGACACCCCCCCCCTTTTCCTGACCCCCCCTCCCAAACTTCCCTGATCACCTCCCTTCAAATTCCTGATCGCTCTTATCCCGCAGAGAAAATCGCCACGAAGCTGTCGGAGACGTTGGAGGCGGCCATGCAGTTCTGAGGGATCAAAAAAATTAAATTAAAATATTATGTTTAAATGAGAAACGGTTAAAAAAAAACCTCTTTTTTTAGAAATGAGCCAGGGGAACAGGAGTGTTGTAGGTGTGGGTTGGGGGATCTTTCAAGTAGGAGGTGGAAATGTGGGGGCTTTGGGGAGGGGGGTCCCCCCATGTCCCCGTGGGGGTTTTGAGGGGGTCTCACCCCACTTTACAGCTGGGGGGGTGAGTGGGGATGTAGAACCCAGTGCCAGTGCCCCACTTTGACACTAAATGAGCGTCCCCAACCCTCCAGAGCACCCCAAAAGCCACCTTGGACACCCCACACGCTCCCTGAAGGTCTCACAGCTCCCCAAAACCCCCTTGTACACCCCCAAAAGGCACAGGCTGCCTCTCTAAGCCATCACCCTTACCCCTCATGGCACAGGCAGGGGATGAAGGTTCCGCCGGGATTTTGGGGTGCCCCAAATATCTCAGTGCCGGGCTGGGGATGAGCACGGGCACCAAGCTCCCCTCAGCCTCTGCCGCCATTTTGCCACCTCTTCCTCCACCTGCGGGAAGGGCCGCGGCAGCACGTTACAGGTGGTGGTGACACCACCCGTTCAAATAACGGCTCTTAAGGGGAAGGGAAGGGCGAGATGGGCCATTGCGGGTGATTTTGGGGGTGTTTCGCGGTGTTTTTTCCCAGCGCCATTTTGCGCCGTGAGGCGGCGGTGGGGGGGGCGCGTGCGGCTCTTTTCCCGCCTTTTTCGCCACCTGAGGGGAGGGGCGAGGGCGGAGCGCGAGACTCGCCTGGCTGGTGCCGAAGGGGCGGGGCGAACTCGGGCTCTCGGCCAATCACGATGCGGGGATGGGATGGTAGGCGGTGCGGACGCCGAGCTGGGCCAATAGGAAGCGGAACTGGCGTGAGTAGGGCCGGTGGGTGTGGGCGGGGCCGGCGCAGTCGCGGGCGGAGCGCGGTCGGTGACGGTTCATGTCTGCGCCGGGTCGTTGGCCGGGCCTTGCAGGGGTCTCTGCGGCCCTGCTGAGGGTGGGACGCGGGGGACGGCCCTTAGGGGTGCTCTCGTCGCGGTTTTAGCCCGCCCGGTGCTTGTTTTCCTCTCAGAACTGGAGTGAGAAATGTCCCAGCGGAAGCGCAGCAAGGGATTCGGCTCTTCTCAGGTGAGAGGCTGCCCCCTCCTCTTTCTCCACTCATTTATTCTTCCCTTCCCGCCTGGCCCCTTCCATTCTCCTCTCCTCTGTTTTAGTCCCTTCCCCAGCATTAACTTCCCGCACTTCCCGTCCTTTCCGCTCAGATGACCGATGGGGAGGATGATTTCATCCCGACCCAGACGGAGCGGCGCTCCCAGGACCAGGTGAACCAGAAGGTGGATTGCGGTGATCCCCTCTCCTCCCGCTCCTGGAGTCCCGTGTCTGCATCCTTCTGTTATCAGCCCGCTCTTGGCCTTCCCTGCTAATTCCCCCACAGGTGAGTGAGCTGGTTCAGTTCCTGCTTGTGAAGGACCAGAAGAAGATCCCTATCAAGAGAGCAGGTACGTTTAGGGTGAGCCCCTTTTCCACGGCGTTTAGACCCCTAAATCCTTGCTGGCCGTGGGGAGCTCAGAGCTCCACGCTCCTTTAGCGGTTCCCTGTTTCTTGTAGACATGCTGAAGAACGTAATCCGGGAATACAGGGACGCCTACTCGGAAATCGTCAACAAGGCGGGCAAGACCCTGCAGGAGGTGTGGGGATCGCGGTAGGGGAAGAGGGGAGGCTTTTGGGGGAAAAAAGCCCCGTGGATTACCCCTCGTCCTCCCGCAGGTGTTCGGGCTGCAGCTGGTGGAGATCGACTCCAAACGCCACACCTACATCCTCATCAATAACCTGCCCCGCGCTGAGGGCAAGTACCTGTGCAGGTGAGGGGCTGCTGCTGGGGGATTCCTGGGTGGTTTGAGGCGGGGGGGAACCCCATCTGCGTGTCCTCCCCCACCTCGCCCACATGGGTGACACACCAGTGTCTGCCGCAGGGACGAGGAGAAGGAGAAGATGGGGCTCCTCTTAATCATCCTCAGCTTCATCTTCATGAAGGGCAACTCAGTCAAAGACAGTGAGTCTTCCCCCCAACCCCCCTGTACCTCACTTTGCACCTCACTGACTGACACCCCCTTTTCCAGGTGCTTTGTGGGAGTTCCTGCACCTGCTCCGTGTGTACCCCGGGTAGGATATGGGGGGGACACACGCGGAGTGTGGGGTGGGATGGGGCTGCTCAGTGCCACCCCTCACTAACCCCCGTCCTCAGGAAGCAGCACCAGGTGTTCGGGGACGTTCGGAAGCTGGTGACGGAGGAGTTTGTGCGGCAGAAGTGAGTCAGAGGGTCCTGGTGGGGTTTGGGGTGTGGGGTGGGGGGGGTTTGGGGTGCAGGGTTTGGGGTGTGGGGTTTGGGGTCCAAGGTTTGGAGTGTGGGGTTTGGGGTGCAGGTTTGAAGTGTGGGATTTGGGGTGTGGGGTGCGGGGTGTAGAGTTTGGGGTGTGGGATTTTAGGGGCAGGATTTGGGGTCCGAAGTTTGAAGTGTGGGGGTTTGGGGTGTGAGGTTTGGGGTGTGGGGTTTGGGATGTGGCATTTGGAGTGTGGGGTTTGGCGTGTGAGGTTTGGGGTGCGGAGTTTGGAGTGCAGGATTTGGGGTGTGGGATTTGGGGTGCGGGGTTTGGAGTGCAGGATTTGGGATTTGGGGTGCAGGGAGTCCCCCACCCCTCCCGGTGTGCCCAGAGCAGCCTCGGCGCCAGCCTTGGCCGGGCTGTTTATACCACACCGCAGAGCAAAGCCTGCAGCCCCCACACCCCACAGCCTGAGGGGTCCCTTGTGGGGCTGGGGGAACGCTGGACACCCCCCCTGCGCACCCCAAAACCTGCAGGGCGAGAGGTCACCACCCATCCCTCTGCAGGTACCTGGAGATCACCCCCATCCCCCTGACAGACCCCCAGGAATTCAAATACCAGTGGGGGCCACGGTCAGAAAAGGAGATCTCCAAGAAAGATGTGCTGAACGCCGTGGCCAAGGTGAGCCCGGGTTGGGGGGGGGAGCATCTTTGCATTTTTGGGGAGACTCCAGGGCTCCATTTGATGCCCCCTCACCCGTTTTTCTCCCGCTCAGATACAAGGCAAGGACCCCACATTCTGGTCAAGCCAGTACAGCGAGGCCGAGGCCACCCGCTGACCACCCCCCCCCCCCCCAAAATAAAGACACCCCGTTGTTGTGCAGCCCCCTCCCCGATCTTCATGCTCAGTGCTTGGTTGTACAAGGTTTAATTTGGGGGGTGGGAGGGTCTCCCCTTGTCCCCAGGGGACCCCTCAGAAATGCTCGGGGACGGTGTTGAGGGCGTCGGCTGCGGTGCGGTTGATGTCGACGTTCTGCGGGGTGAAGATGTGGGGTTTTGGGGAGTCTTCCCCCCCCCAAAATTTAACACACACACACCCCCCCTCAGTTTATGGGGGTGGGGGGGTTTAATGAGATCTGCACCCTCTTTTTGGGGTGGGGTTGGGGATGGGGGTCTTCACCTGGGGTCGTGCTCGGTGGGTGTTCACTGCCTCGATGTTGAGGAAGATGGACTCGACCTCACAGCCTGGTTCCAGGGGAAGAAGGGACCTGGCTGCAGCTTGGGGGGGCTCGGGGGGGGGTTGTCCCCATTTGGGGGGGGATTGTCCCCATTTTGGGGTGGGACACGGGGAACAGTCCCTTTTTGAGGGGGGTTTTGTCCCCATTTTGGGGAAGGATACAAGGGGGAACAGTCTCTATTTTTGGGGGGATGTTGTCCCTGTTTTGGGGAGGGACTCTGGAGTAACAGTCCCCTTTTCGGGGGGATATTGTTCTTGTTTTGGGGAGGGACTCTCCCCTTTTTGGGGGGATATTGTCCCCATTTTGGGGAGGGACTCTGGAGTAACAATCCCTTGTTTTGAGGGGACACCACCCCACTCACCGTAGGCCACAGGTGTCAACTTCAGCACCGTGTGCAGGGGACACTTGAGGTAAGGCAGCTCATCTGGGGGACGGATTTAAGAGCATGAGGTGGGCACAGCAGCAGGTCTGGGCTGTCCCCAACTGTCCCCTGCCTGTCCCCAAGGCCTCACCGGCGCTCTTGTCCAGGAAATAGGCCAGCAGGCAGCGCATGACAGCCTGGTGACACACCACCAGCACGTTCTCCTGCCGCTCCAGCTCCATGATGACAGGCTCCAACCGCTGCACCAGGTCCTCGTAGGACTGAGGAAGGGACGTTAGGGGATGTCCCCAAACCCCTGACACCCCCAGATATCCCCCCAGGGCATGGAATTTTGGGGGTTACCTCTCCCTTGGGGTAGCGGTAGCGATACTTGTCCTGATCGCGCAGCGCCAGCTCCTTGGGGTAACGCTCCTGGATCTCCTCGTAGGTCATCTCCTCGCACACCCCCTGTGAGGGGACGGCGGCGTTTCGGGGGGCTGTTTGGGGGGGGTCCCCCGCTCCTCCCCCATAAAGAAAGGGAGCGCGGCTCACGGCGTCGATCTCGTTGAGGGCTTTCCACTGCTCGTAGGGCACGCCCAGCGCCTCGGCGGTCTGGATGGTGCGTTTCATGTGGCTGGTCCACACCTTCAGCTCGCGGATGTTCTGGCTGCGGATGAACTGGGCCAGCGCCTGGGCGTACTGGGAGAGGGGTTTGGCCGCTTGGGTGTGGCTTTTCCTGGCCCCTCTGGGCGCAGCCCTCACTCCGTAGCAGGGGATGGGGAGTATCGGGGTGTGATTAAAGCCCTGCCCCTTTCTGGGTGTGGTTTGGGAGATTAGCTCCGTGCCAATGGTCACCTGGGGTGGTTCTGCTGGGTGTGGTTTCCTTTAGCCCCGCCCCACACCTCACCTGGTCCCGCCAGCCCCACCTGGTACCCTTGAGGGGACATCCCTGTGTCCCCACAGGTTGAGCTGGCTCTGGCCCCACCTGGGGACATCCCTGCATCCCCCCAGGTGTTTCCCCACAGGTTGACCCCACCTGCTGCCCACGGGGGGACAGCCCCGAGTCTCCCCCGATGCGCCCCCGCAGGTTGAGCTGGCTCTCGCCGTGGCGGCTCAGGTAGATGGCGCGGGGCGTGACGTGGATGTTCATCAGGTAATAGACGATGCGGCTCTGCACGTGGCCCTGCACGCGGTTCGCCAGGTACCGCACGCCCACGTCGAAGATCTTGATGTAGGACAGCCCGCTGTGTGGGGGGTGGGAAAGGAGGGGGGGTCTCCGGTCTGGGCAGGCCTGGAGGGGTGCGGGGGGGGACGTGGGGTGGGGGTCACCTGTCCAGCTCGTCGTCCAGGGGCTCGTAGGTGGCCTTGTAGCACTCGATGCGCTTGAGGAAATCGGCCACGGCCTCGTCCTGCCCGCGGCCCTTGTAGTCGGGGCTGCTCAGCTTCACTTGCTGGAGGATTGGGGGGAGCACGGCTTTTTTGGGGGGGGTACACGTAGCTTCCCCAACCCGCCCCCCCCCCCAGCCCCTGTTGTCACCACCAGGTCGCTGTTGTCACCTCCAGGCCCAGGGTCTCACCTTGATGTTCTCCTCTATGATGGCGGGGTCGTCACAGATGGACTCGACGAACAGAACCTGGGGGGGGAGAGGGGGGAAAAGGGGGGGGAACGGGTGGCTCCCCCGTGCTGTGACACCCCCAAAACAGTGCCACCACCTCCCCATGGTGTGACACCCCCAAAACTGTCACCTGCCCATGCTGTGACACTCCAAAGCAGTGCCACAGTGTCACCTCCCCATGCTGACTCTCCAGAGCAGTGCCACCACCCCCCTATGCTCTGACACCCCCAAAACTGTCACCTCCCCATGCTGTGACACCCCAAAATCAGTGCTACTGCCCCCTCCCCGTGCTGTGACACCCCCAAAACTGTCACCTCCCCAAGCTGTGACACCCCAAAACAGTGCCACCCCCCCGAAATCACTCCAAGCATCCCCCCATGTGCTGTAGCCTCCCCCCAGGTCAGTGCCACCCCTCCCCCATTTTGTGGATGTCCCCAAATCGGTGTCACCCCCTCCCCCCCCATGTTGTCACACCCCAAAATCAGTGTCACCACCCCCAAAGTGGACACCCCAAAACCATATCGAGGACACCCCCAAAACAGCATCAACCCCCCCCCTATCCTGTGTGGACACCCCCAAATCAATCCTCTCCCATCCTGTGGGCGCCCCCAAAACAATTTACCCGCCCCCAACGTGCTCGAGACCCCCCCAAGCAGCATTTCCACCCCCCCCCCCAAATTTATAAACACCCCAAAAATACCTCTTGACCCCCCCAAATATTGTACCTTGTACCCGTTTTCCTTGGCGAACTGCAGGATCACATCCCGGCGTTCCCGAGTCGTGTTGGTGGCATCAAACACCTTCAAGGGGGTGTTGGGGGAGAAATTTGAACCCACCCCCCGCACCCGAAATATTCGGGGGGAAAGTCGTTTGCTCCAAAACGACTGATTTAATTTAATTTTTAAAAGAAAAAAATTAAAAATTCTTACCGCCACCTGCCCCTCCTCAGAGCTCAGGTAGGTGCGGACGTCCTTCAGGGCGGTCAGAGCGCAGTGCCTGGGGAATTTGGGGGTGCAGCTCTCTCACCTCTGAGCTCCTAAACCTACCCCCCAAAAAATGCCCCCCCTCCTCAAAAAAAAATTAAAAAAATAAATAAACCCCCTCTAACCTGCGGATTTCCACCCCCTCGGGGTTATCGTGGCGGAAAAACTCGTAATTCTTGTACCTGGGCACGGCTTCCCTCCGGTACTCACCCACGTTGAACACTGCGGAGGGAGCCGGTGGTGGGTGAGGGGGGGGGGAGGTTTAGGGGGATCCCCAAATTTTTCGGGATTTCCCCACCCCAAAACTCACTCACCCCGCGTCGGGGTGCCGATCCAGTTGAGGTAGCGGGTGAGTTTTTTGGAGATGTAGGTCTTGCCGCGGGCGGGTAACCCCACCAGGATCACCATGCTGGGGCAGTTGGTGAACTGGGGCACGGAGGCTGAGGGGGGGGGGGGGAGGGCATTTGAGGGGGGGAGGGGGGGTAACAACTCTCTGACCTCCCCCCCCCCAATTGCCTTTGCACCCCCAAATCCCTCCTGCACCCCAGGTTGGGATAGAATAACCTGAGGGGGGGAATCTCTGCTCAGTGTACCCCGATGGGTGTGTTGGGGGGGGGGGGGGGGGGGGATTTTTCCCCCCTCAGCGGTGTGTGTGTTCCACCCCCAATTCCCAAATTCCGCCCCCCGCTTACATCCCCGTCTCACTCGGGGGGTGCAAAGGGGCACCCACTTTTATTTGTTTATTTTTGGTGTTTTTTTCCGGGTGGGATGGGGGGGGGGGGGGGGGGGTCCTTCTCAACCTCTCCGATGTCGCCGCCATGTCCCTGCCTCTGCCCCCGCCCCCGGTCAATGTCCCCGCGGTCACTCTGGGTGTCCCACCCACCCCCCCCCCCCCGAGAATTCACCTCCTGTCCCTTGTACCTGGGATTTTGGGTGATTTCTCCTCCATTTTTGGGGGGGGGGGATTGCCCGGCGGGCGCTGGCGCTGCCCCCCGGGAAGGTCGGAGGTAACGTTATACCCTCTGGCTGCTGGCCGGGCTGGGAGGGACAAGGGGACAAGGCGGGGGGGGGGGGACAGCGGGTCCCCCCCGTGGGGACCTGACCCCGTCACCTTGGGGGCTCAGCCGTGTCCCCTCGGGGGTCCTGCTCCCCTTCCCCGGGGGGGAGGGAGGTCTCAATCCTGAATTCGTGACCCCCCCCCCCCTTCCTTGGGCGATCTTCTCCTCTGGGGGGGTCCCAATCCGGACCCCTCGGGGGGAATTACGGAATGATCCCCCTGGGAATCTCAATCCCACCCTCCTGGGGGACCGGATCTTGTCCCCTCAGGGTTTTGTCCCCGTCTCCTTTCTTTGGGGTCCTGGTCCCCCTCCCCTTGTGTCTCCATCGTGTCCCTTTGGGGGTTCCAGGTTTCGCCTCTTGGGCTCCTCGGTGCCGGGGATAAGGAGGAAAAAGAGGTCGGGACCCCTCCCCCCCCCCCATGAGACCCCTCCGGACACCCCTCAATGCCTGGGACACCCCCCGGGGCCGGGGGTGTTCCCTGACCCCCCTCCCTCGAGCTGGGGAACCCCCTTGTCCCCCCGGGATTCCCCACTCGTGTCCCCCGCCCCTGCCGGTGCCACCCCCGTCCCTCCCTCGGCCCAACCCCCGGTCATTCCCCGGTGTCCCCCTGGTCCCTCCCCGGTCCCTCCCTTCGGTATCCCCCCCCCGCTCCTCCCCCGGTCCCTCCCCCGGTCCCTCCCCTCCCCGGTGCCGCCCCCCGCAGGATTGGCCGGACGGCGGCGATGGCGGCGATTCGCAGCGTGAAGGTACCGGCCCCCCCAACCCCCCCCCCGAACCCCGGGGATGTGTGCGGGGGTCCCCGCTGACCCCTCTCCCTGTCCCCCCCCCTTTCCCAGGACCTGGTGGCGCTGGTGACCGGCGGCGGCTCCGGGCTGGGCCGGGCCACGGTGGAGCGGCTGGTGCGGCACGGGGCTCGCGTGGTGCTGCTGGACCTGCCCACGTCCCACGGGGGCCAGCTGGCCCAGGAGCTGGGCGACCACTGCGCCTTCGCCCCCGCCGACGTGAGCACCGGGGGGGCCGCGGGGCTGCGCCTGCTTGGCACTGCTGGTGACATCCCACCTCAGCACGGGGCCACCTTGACCCCCCGGTGACATCCCACCTCAGCACGGGGCCACCTTAACCCCCCTGGTGACATCCCACCTCAGCACGGGGCCACCTTAACCCCGCTGGTGATATCCCACCTCAGCACGGGGCCACCTTAACCCCCCTGGTGACATCCCACCTCAGCCCGGGGCCACCTTGACCCCCCTGGTGACATCCCACCTCAGCCCGGGGCCACCTTGACCCCCCGGTGACATCCCACCTCAGCATGGGGCCACCTTCACCCCGCAGGTGACCTTTGACCCCCTCAGGTGGCATCCCACCTTGATGTGGACCACCCCCCCTTGACCCCACCAGCGTGGGCACCACCTTGGCCCCACTGTCAATCCTCCCCCCTCAAACTGGGGTCAGCGTGACCTTGACTGAGGAGCTGGGGTCACCTTGACCTTGCTGGTGACATCCCACCTTGACCTTTCCGGTGACATCCCCCCTCACCACAGCCCCCCCCTGTCCCCAGCTGACCCCAGGTGACCCCAGCTGACCCCAGCTGAGGAGGTGGGGGCTGCCTTGACCACCCTGGTGACCCCCACCCGGTGACATCCACCGTGACCCCAGTGCTGCCCATCCCACCTTAACTCCACCAGCCACGTCCCAACACGACCCCGGTGGTGACAATCCCCCCCCTTTGGTGGCCCCTCGCCCCCAGGTGACCTCTCCCAAGGAGGTGGAGGCAGCTCTGGCCGTGGCCCAGAAGCAATTTGGCCGCCTGGACCTGGCCGTGAACTGCGCCGGCATCGGCATCGCCGTCAAGACCTACAACAGCAAGAAGGACAAAGTGCACGACCTGGAGGACTTCCAGAGGGTCATCAACGTGAGTGGGGGGCTTGGGGGGGTCCTGGGCGATGGGGTGGGGCTGTCTGTGCTCAGTGGGGTGAACGAGGGGTGACCAGCTCCATGGGGTGGCTGGAGATGTGGGGACTTTGGGGTGTTCCCAGCACAGCTCAGGAGGACCTGGGGGTACCAGCAGGGTTTGGTGGCACCCACAAGACCCTTCCCAAATCCTCCTGTCACCTCCCCCTCCTCAGGTGAACCTGGTGGGCACCTTCAACGTGATCCGCCTCAGCGCGCAGCTGATGAGCCACAACAAGCCCGACGCCGACGGCCACCGCGGCCTGGTGGTCAACACCGCCAGCGTGGCCGCCTTCGAGGGGCAGGTGAGGGACCCCTGGGGACCCACCAAAGGGGGTGGTCAGGAGACCCTGAAGTGACCACACGTCCTCCTCACAGGTGGGTCAAGCGGCCTACTCGGCCTCCAAGGGCGGCATCGTGGGCATGACCCTGCCCATCGCCCGCGACCTGGCGCCGCTGGGCATCCGCGTGGTCACCATCGCCCCAGGTAGGGGCAGCACCTGGCCGGGAGGGCGAGGAGAAGGGGGAGTTCCCCGATTCACGCCGTGTTTTTGGGGTTCCTCAGGGCTGTTCTCCACGCCGCTCCTGGCCGGTTTGCCCGAGAAAGTCCGGAATTTTTTGGGTCAGCAAGTGCCTTTCCCGTCCCGCCTGGGGGACCCTGCGGAGTACGCCCACCTGGTGCAGGCGCTGGCCGAGAACCCCATGATCAACGGGGAGGTGGTGAGGCTGGACGGGGCCCTGCGCATGCAGCCCTGAGCCTGGGATGGATCCTCTGCCCCAAATTTTGGGGTGGGGGGACCGATCACGCTGCGGACGGAGAGCAGGGATGGACGCTCTGGCTGGACGCTCTCCGGGGACACTCCAGGATGGGGACAAGGAGCGGGGGACACCGTGTGAGTGGGGACGCTCTCTCCTGAGTGGACACAACCCGCGCCCCGAAGTGGGGGACACCCTGGGATTTGGGGACAAACCCCAGGAATGTGGCCGTGAGGTCACTCAGGAATTGGGGAACCCCGCGATGGGGACCTCGCTCAGGTGCGGGGGGCTCATCCCGAGCCTCCCCTCGGAGCGTGGGGACCTCCTTGAGCCCCCCCCGGCCACTCCGCCATGGCAATAAAGCGTGTTCGCCCACGCCGCCTCCGAGCGCTGCGCTGCCCCGCCTCCCTTGTCTTTCCATTGGATCATTTCGCTGTCAATCATCAGCGCTGCCAGACGTGATTGGGCGGCGAGG
>NW_027094603.1:0-71376 GCF_029207755.1 Chamaea fasciata
CGCCATCTTGGATCGCCCGCCCTCAGCCGGGGCCACGCCCAGCGGCACAGCGCCCCCTGGCGGCCTGGAGGAGCGCCCCCTGACGGACTGGAGGAGCGCCCCCTGGCGGCCGGGAGGAGCGCCCCCTGGCGGCCGGGAGGAGCGCCCCCTGGCGGCCTGGAGGAGCGCCCCCTGGCGGCCTGGAGGAGCGCGCCCCCTGCACCGGCCAGCGCGCCCCCTGGCGGACTGGAGGAGCGCGCCCCCTGCACCGGCCAGCGCGCCCCCTGGCGGACTGGAGGAGCGCGCCCCCCTGCACCGGCCAGCGCGCCCCCTGGCGGCCTGGAGGAGCGCCCCCCCCTGCACCGGCCAGCGCGCCCCCTGGCGGCCTGGAGGAGCGAGCCGGCAGCTCTGAGACAGCGCCCCCCAGCGGCGGAAGGGTTGTGGGGCCCCCCCAAAAGAAAAAGGGGTTCGGAAGAAATTTGGGGGGGTCCTGAAGAAATTTTGGGGGGTCCAGGAGAGATTTTGGGGGGTCCTGAAGAAATTTTGGGGGCTCCAGGAGAGATTTCGGGGGGTCCAGGAGAGATTTTGGGGGTCCAGGAGAGATTTTGGGGGGTCCTGAAGAAATTTTGGGGAGTCCAGGAGAGATTTTGGGGGGTCCTGAAGAAATTTTGGGGGTCCAGGAGAGATTTTGGGGAGTCCAGGAGAGATTTTGGGGGCCCCCAGAAAGACTCGGTGCACAGGCAGCAGCTTTATTGTTGCAGAACGGGCAAATGAAACCAAACCTTCGTTAAAATTTTCGATAAAATTTTCGATAAAATTTTCGATAAAATTAAGGCAGTTCCAACCTGACCCCTCCCCTCCCCTTCCCCCCAATTCAGACACCCCAAAAATCCCCGCGGGGGTGACCCCAAAAGTGACAACCCCAAAAACAACTGGGGTCACCCCAAAACTCACTTCCGGGCCATGGGGGGAACCCCGAAGGTGACAAAGGGACCCCAAAACTATCAGTCCAGGCCACGGGTGACCCCAAATCCCCCCAAATCCTCACTCCGGGACATCGGGGACCCCCCAAATCCTCACTCCGGGACATCGGGGACCCCCCAAATCCCCCCCAAATCCTCACTCCGGGACATTGGGGACCCCCCAAATCCCCCCCAAATCCTCACTCCGGCACACTGGGGACCCCCCAAATCCCCCCCAAATCCTCACTCCGGCACACTGGGGACCCCCCCAACTCCCCCCAAATCCTCACTCCGGGACACTGGGGACCCCCCCAAATCCCCCCAAATCCTCACTCCGGGACATCGGGGACCCCCCAACTCCCCCCCAAATCCTCACTCCGGGACATTGGGGACCCCCCCAAATCCTCACTCCGGGACATCGGGGACCCCCCCAAATCCCCCCCCAAATCCTCACTCCGGGACATTGGGGACCCCCCAAATCCTCACTCCGGGACACTGGGGACCCCCCAAATCCCCCCCAAATCCTCACTCCGGGACATCGGGGACCCCCCAAATCCCCCCCAAATCCTCACTCCGGGACATCGGGGACCCCCCAAATCCTCACTCCGGCACACTGGGGACCCCCCAACTCCCCCCTCCGCCGAGGCAGACGGGGAGCCCGTAGGCCACGGGCGCGGCCCCGATGAGGGCCCGGAGGCGGGGGGCGGCGCGGGCCTGGGCCAGCTGGGGCAGCAGGGGGGTCCCGGGGCCGCCCCCCAACCAGCCCCGCAGCAGCGCCAGCGTCAGCCGGTCCAGGTCCCGGTCCGTGACGTCCCAGAGGGTGCCCAGAACCAACGGGCTGGAAAGGGGGAGCCCAAAAACGGGCGGGTGAGTGAAGAGAGACACCCCCCAAAAAAAAACCAGAGACCACCAAAAAACAGAGATCCCCCCCAATGGAGACCCCAAAAAACAGAGAGAGACCACCAAAAACCAGAGATCCCCCAATGGAGATCCCAAAAAAACCAGAGACCATCAAAAACCAGAGAGCCCCCAATAGAGACCCCAAAAAAACCAGAGACCACCAAAAACCAGAGATCCCCCCCAATGGAGATCCCAAAAACAGAGAGAGACCACCAAAAACCAGAGATCCCCCCAGTAGAGACCCCAAAAACAGAGAGAGACCACCAAAAACCAGAGATCCCCCCCAATGGAGATCCCAAAAAAACCAGAGACCACCAAAAACCAGAGAGCCCCCAATAGAGACCCCAAAAACAGAGAGAGACCACCAAAAACCAGAGAGCCCCCCATAGAGACCCCAAAAACGGGGGGGTAGGTGTGGGGAGACCCCCCCAAAAGTAAAGAGACACCCGAAAGTCCCAGAGCCCCCCAAAACCCTCCCAATAAAACCCCAAATTCAGCCCCCAGAGCCCCCAAATCCCCCAAATCCCAAACTCACCACCCTGAGCCCCCCCAAACCCCAAATAAACCCCCAAATTCAGCCCCCAGCGCCCCCCAAATCCCCAGATCTCCCCATAAAACCCCAAATTCTGCCCCCCAAACCCCAAATAAAACCCCAAACTCAGCCCCCAGCGCCCCCCAAATCCCCAGATCTCCCCATAAAACCCCAAATTCTGCCCCCCAAACCCCAAATAAACCCCCAAACCCAGCCCCCCGAGCCCCCCAGCCTCACCAGCCAGCCAGGAGGTATTTGAGGACGGTGCCGGTGGGCTCCAGGTCCCCGCGGGGGCTCAGGGCGGCGCTGGAGCAGCCGAAGAGCAAAACCACGGCCCGGCACCGCAGCTGGGCCAGGCTCTGCCCCTCCAGGAGCCGGGCCCCGGCCCCGTGGCCGGCGTAACTGAGGGGGAAAGTCCCCAAAAATATCCCAAAACCGGCCTCAAAAAAATCCCCGTTGAGATATCCCGAACCTGACCCGGAAAGTGACCCCAAAAGCGGCTCCAAATCTGACCCCAAAATCAGCCAGGAGGCCGCAAATAAAAAACCCTCAAACCCCCCAGGTCTGACCCTAAACCGGACCCCAAATCAGCCCCAAGCGCCGCCCGAATCCAGCTCCAAATCTGACCCCAGACGCCCCCAAAGTCCGACCCGAAATCGGCCCCAGATCCCCCCAAAATCCAACCCCAAATCCCTCCAAAATCCCACCCCAAATCCCCCCAAAATCCAACCCCAAAACCTGCCGTAAATCCCCCCAAAATCTGCCCCAAATCTCCCCAAAATCCAACCCCAAATCTATCGAAAATCCAACCCCAAAATCAGCCTCAACCCCCCCCCCAAATTCCAATCCCAAATCCAACCCCAAATGCCCCCAAAATCGGCCCCAAATCCCTCCAAAATCCAATCCCGAAAGAGCCTCAAATCCATCCCAAATCTAACACCAAATCCCCCCAAAATCCAACCCCAAATCCCCCCAAATTGACCCCAAATCCTCCCAAAATCCAACCCCAGATCCCCCCAAAATCCAACCCCAAATCCAACCCCAAATCCCCCCAAAATCCAACCCCAAATCAGCCCCAAATGCCCCCAAACTTGACCCCAAAATCCAACCCCAAATTCAACCCCAAAATCAGCCTCAACCCCCTCCAAACTAACCCCAAATCAGCCCCAAATCCCCCCAAAATCCAACCCCAAATCAGCCTCAAATTCCCCCAAAATCCAACCCCAAATCAGCCTCAAATTCCCCCAAAATCGGCCCCAAATCCTCCCAAAATCCAACCCCAAACCTGCCCTAAACTGCCCCAAATCCAACCCCAAATCAGCCCCAAATGGCCCCAAACCTGACCCCAAAACCAACCCCAAAATCAGCCTCAAACCCCCCAAATCCAACCCCAAATCAGCCCCAAATCCCCCCAAAATCCAACCCCAACTCCACCCAAAATCCCCCAAAATCCAACCCCAAATCAACCCCAAATCCTCCCAAAATCCAACCCCAAATCCCCCCAAAATCCAACCCCAAATCAGCCCCAAATCCTCCCAAAATCCAACCCCAAATCCCCCCAAATCCAACCCCAAATCCCCCCAAAATCCAACCCCAAATCCACCCAAAATCCCCCAAAATCCAACCCCAAATCCCTCCAAAATCCCACCCCAAATCCACCCAAAATCCCCCAAAATCCAACCCCAAATCCCCCCAAAATCCAACCCCAAATCCACCCAAAATCCCCCAAAATCCAACCCCAAATCCCTCCAAAATCCAACCCCAAATCCGCCCAAAATCCAACCCCAAACCTGCCCCAAATCCCCCCAAAATCGGCCCCAAATTCCCCCCAAATCCAACCCCAAATCAGCCTCAAATCCCCCCAAATCCAACCCCAAATCAGCCCCAAATGGCCCCAAACCTGACCCCAAAATCCAACCCCAAATTCAACCCCAAAATCAGCCTCAAATCCTCCCAAAATCCAACCCCAACTCCACCCAAAATCCCCCAAAATCCAACCCCAAATCAGCCCCAAATCCTCCCAAAATCCAACCCCAAATCCCCCCAAAATCCAACCCCAAATCCTCCCAAAATCCAACCCCAAATCCCCCCAAAATCCAACCCCAAATCCCCCCAAATCCAACCCCAAATCCGCCCCCAAATCCCCCCAAATTGACCCCAAATCCTCCCGCAATCCCCCCGCCCTCCCGGGGCGCGTCTCACATGTAGAGGTCGCGCTCCCCCAGCGCCTCGTGCAGCTGCTGCGGGGTCGGAGCCGCGCCCGTCACCCCACGCCAGCCGGGCTCGCTGGAACGGGGCGAAAAACGGGAAAATCGGGAAAAACGGGAAAATTGGGATGGGGAGAACCAAACCTGGGGGGAAGGGGCGGGATTTGGGGTTCTCAGGGAGTTTTGGGATCTCGGGACGTGATTTTTGGCGTCCCAGAGATGATTTCTGGGATCCTGGAGGGGGTTTTTGGAATCCCAGGGGACAAGTTTTGGGATCTGGGGGGGATTTTGAGGGTCCCAGGCGTGTTTTTGGAGTCCCCAGGTGGATTTTGGGGTCCCAGGTGCGTTTTTGGGGGTCCCAGGTGTATTTTTGGGGTCCCAGGTGTGTTTACGGGGGTCCCAGGTGTGTTTATGGGGTCCCAGGTGTGTTTTGGGGGTCTCAAAGCTGGTTTTGGGGTCCCAGGTGCGTTTTTGGGGTCCCAGGTGGATTTTGGGGGTCCCAGGTGGATTTTGGGGGTCCCAGGTGTGTTTTTGGGGGTCCCAGGTGTGTTTATGGGGTCCCAGGTGTGTTTATGGGGTCCCAGGTGTGTTTTTGGGGTCCCAGGTGTGTTTTTCGGGGTCCCAGGTGTGTTTTGGGGTCTCAAAGCTGATTTTTGGGGTCCCAAGTGTGTTTATGGGGTCCCAGGTGTGTTTTGGGGTCCCACCTCTGGAACCAGCCCCGGAACCTCTCCTCGGTGCCGCCCAGGTCTCTCTGGGGGTTCAGGACGTAGAAGGTGTTCTTGGGGTCCACGCCCCGGCTCAGCACCGACCCCGAGCCCTGCGGGGGCAACGGGGGGTCAGGGGACCCCAAAACCCGCCACGGCACCGGGGGGCCCAGGTGTGCCCCAGGTGTGTCCCCAGGTGTGTCCACAGGTGTGCCCCAGGTGTGTCCCCAGGTGTGTCCCCAGGTGTGCCCCAGGTGTGTCCCCAGGTGTGTCCCCAGGTGTGTCCACAGGTGTGTCCCAGGTGTGTCCCAGGTGTGTCCCAGGTGTGTCCCCAGGCGTGTCCCAGGTGTGTCCCAGGTGTGTCCCAGGTGTGTCCCCAGGTGTGTCCCAGGTGTGTCCCCAGGTGTGTCCCCAGGTGTGCCCCAGGTGTGTCCCCAGGTGTGTCCACAGGTGTGCCCCAGGTGTGTCCCCAGGTGTGTCCCCAGGTGTGCCCCAGGTGTGTCCACAGGTGTGTCCACAGGTGTGTCCCAGGTGTGCCCACAGGTGTGTCCCAGGTGTGTCCCAGGTGTGTCCCAGGTGTGTCCACAGGTGTGTCCCAGGTGTGTCCCCAGGTGTGTCCCCAGGTGTGTCCCCAGGTGTGTCCCAGGTGTGCCCCCAGGTGTGTCCCCAGGTGTGCCCCAGGTGTGTCCCAGGTGTGTCCCAGGTGTGTCCACAGGTGTGTCCCAGGTGTGTCCCCAGGTGTGTGTGTCCCTGTCCCAGGTGTGCGGTTACCTGTCCAGGTGTGTCGTTACCTGTCCAGGTGTGCAGTTACCTGTCCAGGTGTGTCCCCCTGTCCCCAGGTGTGTGGTTACCTGTCCAGGTGTGTCATTACCTGTCCAGGTGTGCGGTTACCTGTCCCAGGTGTGCGGTTACCTGTCCAGGTGTGTCGTTACCTGTCCAGGTGTGCAGTTACCTGTCCAGGTGTGTCCCCCTGTCCCCAGGTGTGTGGTTACCTGTCCAGGTGTGTCATTACCTGTCCAGGTGTGCGGTTACCTGTCCAGGTGTGCGGTTACCTGTCCAGGTGTGTCCCCCTGTCCCCAGGTGTGCGGTTACCTGTCCAGGTGTGCGGTTACCTGTCCAGGTGTGCGTGGTTACCTGTGTCAGGCCGTAGCTGAGCAGGAAGCGCAGCGCCGGCAGCCGCGTCACCGGAACGTTCCGGAGGGTCCCGGAGCTCTCCCAGGGCAGGCGCTGCAGGTGCTGGGGCGGGAACGGGGACAGTGAGGAGGAGGAGGAGGAAGAAGAGGAGGAGGAAGAAGACGAGGAGGAGGATGAGGAGGCCGAGGAAGGCCAGGGCCGCTCACCTTGTCCAGCAGCAGCACCAGGGACCCCGCGCAGCCCCCGGGCCCCTCCCGGCGCCGCTCCAGCGCCTCGGCCAGCAGGAACCGCGCCCGCAGCGGCCGGGCCGGACACAGGGCGGCGGCCAGAGGCCGGACATCGGCCGGACACAGCCCGGACAGCAGCACCTGCGGGGTCACAGACACCAAACACGGGATCAGAGACCCCGAAATCTGGGATGAGAAATCCCAAATGTGGGATGAGAAATCCCAAATGAGAGAGAGTGGCCGGGCCGGACACAGGGCGGCGGCCGGAGGCCGGACATCGGCCGGACACAGCCAGGACAGGAGGGTCTGGGGATGGGAAAGAGGAAATATGGGATTAGAGACCCGAAATCCCAAAATCTGGGATCAGCACCCCAACGTTCCAGGGACGGAGCCCCGAATTCTGGAATCAGCACTCCTAAAAATCCGGGGATCGCCACCTCCAAATGCTGGGATCAGCAACCCCAAATTGCAGGAATCAGAATCCCAGAAATCCTGGGATCAGCACCACTGAAACCCAGGGATCAGCAACCCCAAATCCAGGGATCAGCAACCCCAAATCCAGGGATCAGAATCCCAGAAATCCTGGGATCAGCACCACTGAAACCCAGGGATCAGCAACCCCAAATCCAGGGATCAGCAACCCCAAATCCAGGGATCAGCAACCCCAAATCCAGGGATCAAAATCCCAGAAATCTTGGGATCAGCACCACTGAAACCCAGGGATCAGTAACCCCAAACCCAGGGATCAGAATCCCAGATCTGGCAGCCCCAAATTCTGGAATCACCATTCCAAATCCTGGGATCAGAGCCCCAAAACCCTGGGATCATTCCCCCCCCCAGATCGAAGGCTCACCACCCCAAACCCCCAAATCCCAAACCCCAAAACTCCAAATCCCAAATCCTAAATCCCAAACCCCCAAACCCCAAAACCTAAATCCCAAACCCCCAAACCCCAAAACCCCAAACCCCCAAATCCCCAAATCCCCAAACCCCGAATCCCAAACCCCGAATCCCAAACCCCAAACCCCCAAACCCCGAATCCCACACCCCGAATCCCACACCCCGAATCCCAATTCCCCGAATTCCCATCTCCCCCGTACCTGCAGCAGGGCGGGCCGGGGGCTGTCCCAGCCGCATTCCCGCAGCTCCAGGAGCAGCCGGGACAATTCCGCTTCCTCCAGGGGGGAATTCCCGGGATCCCGGGGCAGCAGCAGCGCCCTCCAGCAGCCCAAAACCTCCCGGTCCAGGCTCTGGATCAACCTCTGCGGAGAGACGGCGTGGGAACGGCACGGTGACCCCAGAAACTCCCCAATCCCAAAGGGAATCCCGGGGGAAATCCCAAAGGGAATCCCGGGGGAAACCCCAAAGGGAATCCCCCAAAGGGAATCCCGGGGGAAATCCCAAAGGGAATCCCGGGGGAAATCCCAAAGGGAATCCCGGGGGAAATCCCAAAGGGAATCCCCCAAAGGAATCCCGGGGGAAATCCCAAAGGGAATCCCGGGGGAAACCCCAAAGGGAATCCCGGGGGAAACCCCAAAGGGAATCTCAGGAGAAATCACTCCCAGGATTTTGGGGTTTTCCCAGGATTTTGGTGCTGGGGTTTTTCCCAGGATTTTGGGGCTGGGGTTTTGGGGTTTTGCCGGGATTTTGGGCTGAGGTTTTTCCAGGATTTTGGGGCTGGGGTTTTGGGGTTTTCCCGGGATTTTGGGCTGAGGTTTTTCTGGGATTTTGGGATTTTCCCGGGATTTCGGTGTCAGGGTTCTGGGGTTTTTCCCGGGATTTGGGGCTGAGATTTTTCCAGGATTTTGGGGCTGGGGTTTTGGGGTTTTTCCCAAGATTTTGGGGCTGAGGTTTTCCCGGGATTTTGGGCCGGGGCTCCCACCTGCATGCGCTGGTCCAGCTGGGATCGGCGCTCCCACCACAGGCGGCGCTCGGTGCAGGCGTTGGCCTCGCGCTGCTCCCGCTGGATCCGCTCGAATTCCTGCAGGATCTCACTCAGGGGGGCCTGGAGCGGGGGAAAGGAGGGATTTGGGATCCCAATCCCGGAATTCCGGGGGAGCCTTTCCCAGGAGGATGAGGAGGGATTTGGGATCCCAATCCCGGAATTCCGGGGGAGCCTTTCCCAGGAGGATGAGGAGGGATTTGGGATCCCAATCCCGGAATTGCAGGTGCCCCCCACCCCCCGGGAGGAGGATGAAGACAAGGAGGAGGAGGAGGAGGATGAAGAGGAAGATGAAGAGGAGGAGGAGGGCGAGGTGGAGGGGAAGGATGAGGAGGAAGATGAGGAGGAGAAGGAGGAAAAGGATGAGGAGGACGAGGATGAGGAGGATGAAGATGAGGATGAGGAGGATGAGGAGGAGGATGAGGATGAAGATGAGGATGAGGATGAAGATGAGGATGAGGAGGAGGAGGGGGAGGAGGAGGGGGAGGAGGAGGAGGATGAAGATGAGGATGAGGAAGATGAGGAGGAGGATGAAGATGAGGAAGAGGAGGAGGAAGGTGAGGATGAGGAGGAGGAGGATGAGGAGGAGGATGAGGATGAAGATGAGGAGGAGGAAGATGAGGAGGAAGATGAGGAGGAGGATGAGGATGAGGAAGGTGAGGATGAGGATGATGATGAGGATGATGAGGAGGAGGATGAGGAAGGTGAGGAAGATGAGGATGAGGATGATGAGGATGAGGATGAGGATGAAGATGAGGATGAGGAAGATGAGAACGAGGAAGATGAGGATGAGGAAGATGAGGACGAGGACGAGGATGAGGATGAAGATGAAGATGAGGATGAGGACGAGGACGAGGATGAGGATGATGAGGATGAGGATGAGGAAGATGAGGACGAGGATGAGGAAGATGAGGATGAGGATGAGGATGAGGAAGGTGAGGAAGGTGAGGAAGATGATGACGAGGAGGGGCGCACCTGCCGGCGGCGGGTGTCGACGCGCACGCTCAGGGGCTCGGCGCCGCGCTCCAGCCGCGTCAGCAGCAGCGCGTCCCCGAGGACACCGGGGCCGGCGCCGCCCAGGGACAGCTGGCACACCGTCACACCTGCGGGACGGCCGGACCGGGGATTCTCCGGGAATCCGGGAATTCCCCGGGAATCCCCAAACTGGAAAAGCTCCCCAGACCGAAATTCCAGCCGCTCCCACCCCACCCAAGGCCACCCAAACGCCCAAACCGGGAACTCGGGATTTCACCTCCAAACTGGGAATTTGGGATTGTCCTCCCCTGGAATCTCCAAACCGGGAATTTGGGATTTTCCCGCCCCCAGCCCAGGAAATTCAGGATTTTCCCTCCCCCAGCCCAGGAAATTCGGGATTCTCCAGCCCAGACTGACCGTGGGGAATCTTCTGGAGCTGCTCCTGGAAGCGTTCCCGCTCCGCCGGCCCCAGCCCCACTGAGCTGAACTGGAAAAGCTCCTGGAGCTGGGCCAGGCGGGAATCCCAGGAATTTGGGGAATTCTGGGAATTCTGGGGATCCCCTTCCTGCAGGGAGAGGCCCCGGAGCTGATCCGAGACGTCCCCGCCAGCTGCTGCTGCCGCTGCTCTCCTCTGCTTCCTGTGGGGCGGGGACAACATCCCATGGGATTGGGATGTGGGATTTGGGATGGAGATTTGGGATTTGGGATGTGGGATGGAGATTTGGGATTTGGGATGTGGGATTTGGGATGTGGGATTTGGGATGTGGGATTTGGGGATGGGGGAAGGGGGACAATGGGATGGGACCCAACACCCCAGGGATGACGGGAGGGGACACTGGATGGGGACATTGGACAGGGGACGCTGGAAGGGGACACGGGACAGAGACTGGGAGGGGACACTGGAACGGGACACACGACGGGGACGTTGGACGGGGACACGGGACACGGACACGGGACAGGGACACAGGACGGGGACATGGGACAGGGACACTGGAAGGTGACACAGGAAGGTGACACGGGACGGTGACACGGGACGGGGACATTGGCAGGTGACACGGGACGGTGACACGGGACGGTGACACGGGACGGTGACACGGGACGGTGACACGGGAGGGGGTCGTTGGCAGGTGACACAGGAAGGTGACACGGGACGGGGACGTTGGCAGGTGACACGGGACGGTGACACGGGACGGTGACACGGGAGGGGGACGTTGGCAGGTGACACACGAAGGTGACACAGGAAGGTGACACGGGACGGTGACACGGGACGGTGACACGGGACGGTGACACGGGACGGTGACACGGGAGGGGGACGTTGGCAGGTGACACGGGACGGTGACACAGGAAGGTGACACAGGACGGTGACACAGGACGGTGACACAGGACGGTGACACGGGACGGTGACACGGGAGGGGGTCGTTGGCAGGTGACACAGGAAGGTGACACGGGACGGGGACGTTGGCAGGTGACACAGGACGGTGACACAGGACGGTGACACGGGACGGGGACGTTGGCAGGTGACACGGGACGGGGACACGGGACGGGGACACGGGACGGGGACACGGGAGGGGGTCGTTGGCAGGTGACACAGGAAGGTGACACGGGACGGGGACGTTGGCAGGTGACACAGGACGGTGACACAGGACGGTGACACGGGAGGGGGACGTTGGCAGGCGCCGCCGGCGGGCGCCCCCTGCGCGACGCACCGTGTCCTGGCGTGGACGAGGGCCAGCAGCTGGTGGCGGCTGGTGACGGCCAGGGACTCGGCCAGCAGCCCCGCCGTGGCCACGGGGTCCCCGTCCCCAAGGGTCAGCGCCAGCAGCTGGCACAGGCGGCCGTAGAGTGACCCCGGGGGACAGTGACCAATCCATGCCAGCGCCTGGCTCAGCAGGGAGCGGACAGTGGCCAGGGAGGGGACACCTGGGGGACACAGGGGACAGCGGTCAGTGGGGACAGCGGTCAGTGGGGACAGAGAGGGGACAGCGGTCAGTGGGGACAGTGGTCAGTGGGGACAGCGGTCAGTGGGGACAGAGAGGGGACAGCGGTCAGTGGGGACAGAGGGGACAGTGGTCAGTGGGGACAGCGGTCAGTGGGGACAGAGAGGGGACAGCGGTCAGTGGGGACAGAGAGGGGACAGCGGTCAGTGGGGACACAGGGGACAGCGGTCAGTGGGGACAGCGGGGACAGCAGTCAGTGGGGACAGAGGGGACAGTGGTCAGTGGGGACAGCGGTCAGTGGGGACAGAGGGGACAGTGGTCAGTGGGGACACGGGACAGCGGTCAGTGGGGACACAGGGGACAGTGGTCAGTGGGGACAGAGGGGACAGCGGTCAGTGAGGACAGAGGGGACAGCGGTCAGTGAGGAGAGGGGACAGGGGTCAGTGGTCAGTGAGGACAGAGGGGACAGAAGGGGTCAGTGTCCAGAGAGGGGCCACCTGGGGGACAGAGGGGACAGCGGTCAGTGAAGAGAGGGGACACAGGGGACAGTGAGGGGACAGCGGTCAGTGGGGTCAGTGTCCAGAGAGGGGACACCTGGGAGGGGACACAGGGGACAGGAGGGATAAAAGTTTATGGGCAAAAGGAAAAGTTTTGGGGAAGAAACTCCTGAGAGAAGAAAAAAAAAAAAAAAAAAAGAGGAAAATTCCGGGGAAAGGAAGGAAAACTCCTGGAGGAGTCAGGACACGCCCAGCTGGCCCCAAATCCCAAATTCCCCCAAATCCCCAAATCCCCAAATTCCCCCAAATCCCAAATCCCCAAATTCCCCCAAATCCCAAATTCCCCAAATCCCAAATCCCCCAAATTCCAAATCCCCCCAAATCCCCAAATCCCAAATTCCCCCAAATCCCAAATTCCCCAAATCCCCAAATTTCCCCAAATCCCAAATCCCCCCAAATCCCCCAAATCCCCCCAAATCCCCAAATTCCCCCAAATCCCCCAAATCCCAAATCCCCCCAAATTCCCCCAAATCCCAAATCCCCCCAAATCCCCCCAAATCCCAAATTCCCCAAATCCCCCCAAATCCCCAATCCCCCCAAATCCCCCAAATTCCCCAAATCCCCCCAAATCCCAAATTCCCCCAAATCCCCCAAATCCCCCCAAATCCCAAATCCCCCCAAATCCCAAATCCCCAAATTCCCCCAAATCCCAAATCCCCCCAAATCCCCCCAAATCCCCCCAAATTCCCCAAATCCCCCCAATCCCAAACTCCCCCAGCCGCGGCGGCTCACCGGGCTGGGGGCGGGGCCCGGAGCCCCCCGGCTGTGGAGGATCCTCCTTGTCCCCAGAGGCCGGAATCTCCTCCTCGGCCCCGCCTGGAAAAGGGGGAGCCCAGGGCGCACGTTTGGGGTGAAAACGGCAATTTTGGGGTAAAAAGGGCAATTTTGGGGTAAAAAGGACAATTTTGGGGTAAAAAGGACAATTTCGGGGTAAAAAGGACAATTTTGGGGTCAGAAAGGGCAATTTTGGGGTAAAAAGGAACAATTTTGGGGTGAGAAAGGACAATTTCAGGGTAAAAAGGACAATTTTGGGGTGAAAAGGACAATTTTGGGGTGAAAAGAACAAATTTGGGGTCAGAAAGGACAATTTTGGGGCGAAAAAGGACAATTTCAGGGTAAAAAGGACAATTTTGGGGTGAGAAAGGACATTTTTGGGGTGAAAAGAACAAATTTGGGGTCAGAAAGGACAATTTTGGGGCGAAAAAGGACAATTTCAGGGTAAAAAGGACATTTTTGGGGTCAAAAAGACAATTTTGGCGGTGAACCCCCCAACTTCCCCCCCAACCCACCTGGGGGCATCGGCGGCAGCTCAAAGCTCATCTCCTCCTCCTCCTCCTCCTCCTCCTGCCCAGCCCGGAGCGGATCCCGCTCCTCAATCCCGTTGAATTCCCAATTCCTCTTCTCCTCCAGAATTCCACTCCGGGCTCCCCCCGTCTCCTTCCTGTTCTCCTTCTTCTCCCGAGGGTTTGGGGGGTTCTCCTTCTTTCCTGAGCTTCCCCTTCTGGGGTTCCTCCTCTTCTCCTGGTTTTCCGGTTTTTCCACGTTTTCCGTTTTGGGATTTTCCCTTCTGGGGTTTCTCCTTTTTTCCAGATTTTCCGGTTTTTCCACGTTTTCCGTTTTGGGATTTCCCATTTTGGGGTTTCTCCTTTTTTCCAGATTTTCCATTTCGAGATTTTCCATTTCCTCCAGATTTTCCCTTTTGGGATTTTCCCTTTTGGGGTTTCTCCTTTTTTCCAGATTTTCCGGTTTTTCCACATTTTCCATTTGGGAATTTCCCGTTTTTTCCAGATTTTCCACTTTGGGCTTTCTCCTTTTTTCCAGATTTCCCATCTCGGAGTTTTCCACCTTTTCCACATTTTTCACTTTGGGATTTCTGGGTTTTTCCTCTTTTCCCATTTGGGAATTTCCCGTTTTTCCCACTTTGGGGTTTCCCCTTCTCCCCCTCTTTTCCAGACCCGTTTGGGGGATGCCACTTTCCTCCTTTCCCACATTTTCTGCCTGGTTGATCCCCGTTTTTTCCCTTTTCCCCCTTTTTTTGGGGCTCCCCAGCTCCTTCCTGGGCCTCCCCCTTCGAGGCCGAGCCCCAATTCCCGGGGAATTCTTGGGGGATTTTGGGCGCTGAACTTTCCTGGCACAGGATGTTTTCGGGGTGGTTTTTGGGGGAGCCGGGGGGATCTGGGGCTCCTCGGGGTCGCTGTCACTGAATGTCACCTGGAAAAAAGGGACAAAAAACAAAAAAAAAAAGGGGGATCAGCCCCACCCCCAAAATTTTCAGCCCAAAGTTTTTCCCCCCCCTCGAATTTTTTCCTTCCTCTCCCAAAATTTCCTCCACAAACTTTCTCTGCTCTCCTCAAAATCTTCCTCCCCTCCAAACTTCTTCCCTTCCCAAATCCTTTTCCCCCCAAAACTCCTCCTCTCCTCCCAAAGCTTTTCCTCCCCCCCCGAATTTTCCTTTCCAAAATTTCCTCCCACTCCAAAAGTTTTCAACCCCCTAAACTTTCCCTCCCCAGATTTTTCCTCCTCCCAAAATTTCCCTCCCCAAATTTTCCCGTCTCCCAAAGCTTTTCCCCCCAAATTTCCCTCCCCAAACTCAATTTTTCCTCCCAAATTTCCCCCCAAATTTTCCCTCCTCCCAATTCCCCCTCCCCAAACCTTTTCCCCCCCAAATTTTCCCTCCTCCCAATTTTCCCTTCCCAAACTCCCCCAAATTCCCCCCAAACTTTCCATCCTCCCAATTCCCTCCCTCTCAAACTTTTTCCCCCCAAAATTTCCCTCCCCAAATTTTCCCTCCTATTTCCCCCCCCAAATTTCCTTTCCCAAACTAAATTTTTCCTCCCAAATTTCCCCCAAATTTTCCCTCCTCCCAATTCCCCCTCCCCAAACCCCCCCTACCCCACCCGCAGGCTCACCCTGATCCTGGATTTGACCCTCCCCGGCATTTTGGGGGCTCGGTGGATCCGGCCCCTCGCCCCGGGCGGGGAGGGCTCCTCGCTGAAGATGCTGAAGGGCGTCCTGGGCCCCCCCAGCAGCGTTTTTTGGGGCGGCCCCGATTTGGGGTGAGGGGTGCAGACCCCCCCAGGCCGCAGGACCACGGGGGGCACCTCATTGTCCGAGTCCCCCAGGCTGACAACCTCCCCAAATTTCGGCGGTTTCCCTTTCGGCGTCTTGGCCGCTTTCGTTTCGGCGGATCTGCCTTTCCGGGGGGCGCGTTCCGGGTGGGATTTGGGGGTTTTTTCGGGGTTTTTCGGGGTCCAGCATCGAGCCAGGACGTCGTCCACGGAGTGACCAAGGGCGGCAGCCGCTTGGCCGAGGGTGGCCAGAGCTTTGGTCAGCAGCAGAGTGGCCACGGCCACGCCCAGGCCGGCCACGGGGGGCCAGCGGGAGGTCAGCAGGGCCAGCGCCCGCTCCAGCTCCTCGGCCCATACTGGGACGGACTGGGACGGACTGGGCAGCGCCAGCGTGGAGTAGCCGAGGGCCACCAGCTCGGCCAGGGGGCCTGGCGGACACGGGGCGTTGTCCCCAGGGGTGTCCCTGTCCCCAGGAATGTCCCTGTCCCCATCCCCAGAGGGACCCCTGACCCTGGCGGGGTCCCACAGGTCCCCAGGGGTGTCCCTGTCCCCAGGAATGTCCCTGTCCCCATCCCCAGAGGGACCCCTGACCCTGGCGGGGTCCCACAGGTCCCCAGGGGTGTCCCTGACCCCAGGAATGTCCCTGTCCCCATCCCCAGAGGGATCCCTGACCCTGGCGGGGTCCCACAGGTCCCCAGGGGTGTCCCTGGCCCCAGGAATGTCCCTGTCCCCATCCCCAGAGGGATCCCTGACCCTGGAGGGGTCCCAGCGGTCCCCAGGGGTGTCCCTGACCCCAGGAATGTCCCTGTCCCCATCCCCAGAGGGATCCCTGACCCTGGCGGGGTCCCACAGGTCCCCAGGGGTGTCCCTGGCCCCAGGAATGTCCCTGTCCCCATCCCCAGAGGGATCCCTGACCCTGGCGGGGTCCCACAGGTCCCCAGGGGTGTCCCTGGCCCCAGGAATGTCCCTGTCCCCATCCCCAGAGGGACCCCTGACCCTGGCGGGGTCCCACAGGTCCCCAGGGGTGTCCCTGGCCCCAGGAACGTCCCCATTCCCGATGGTGTCCCTGTTTCCAGAGGGGTCAAGCACGTTCCTGTCCCCAAGGATTTCCCTGTCCCCAGAATTGTCCCCGATCCTGACGGTGTCCCCATTCCCAGGGGGGTCCCCAAAGGTGTCCCCCACCCTCCTGTCCCTGTCCTTGATGTTGTCCCCATTCCCAGGGGTGTCCCCAAAGGCGTCCCCCGTCCCCGTGTCCCCGTCCCCAGGCCCCAGGCCCCCCACCCTGCCCCAGACGTCCCGCTGCAGGCGCGTGCCGGCGCCGGCGCACCTGCGCAGGACCCTCCTGAGCAGCGCCAGCCCCGGCGTCCCCTGGCCCGCCAGCAGCCAGAGGCGGGCCTGGGCCAGCAGCCAGCGCAGCCCCAGGGCCACCAGCGCCGCGTCGGAGCAGAAGGAGCACGGACACGCCCCGGGGTGGCCCAGGAATTCCAGGAGTTTCCTCTTCCCGGGTTTCAGCTCCGGAGAAGCCGTGAGAGCGTCCGGCTGCTCCGGGAGAACCGAGGGAGCCAGGAGATCCAGGGAGGGGCCCTGGAGGAATTCCTCCTCTTCCTCGGCGCCGGGAGCGGGGTTGGGGTCGGAGGGAAGGTGCCGGGGGTTTCTTGTCGCCGGGTGACCCTTGCGGAGGAGGATCCGGGCCGGGCGCGGGGGATCCCGCCGGGGTTTGGGGGCTGGAAGGGGAAATCGGGGGTTGGGGTGGGAATTCAGGGTCTGGGGCGGTAATTCAGGGTTTGGGGCGGGAATTCAGGGTTTGGGGTGGGAATTCAGGGTCTGGAGCGGGAAATCAGGGTCTGGAGCGGGAAATCAGGGTCTGGAGCGGGAAATCAGGGTCTGGAGTGGGAAATCAGGGTCTGGAGTGGGAATTCAGGGTCTGGGGTGGGAATTCAGGGTCTGGGGTGGGAATTCAGGGTCTGGGGTGGGAATTCAGGGTCTGCGGTGGGAATTCAGGGTCTGCGGTGGGAATTCAGGGTCTGGAGCGGGAATTCAGGGTCTGGGGTGGGAATTCAGGGTCTGGGGTGGGAATTCAGGGTTTGGGGTTTGGGATGGGAAAAGTCAGGGAGGGTTTGGGGCCTGGAATGGAAATTCAGGGTCTGGGATGGGAATTCAGGGTCTGGGGTGGGAATTCAGGGTTTAGAGTGGGAATTCAGGGTCTGGAGTGGGAAATCAGGGTCTGGGGTGGGAATTCAGGGTCTGGGATGGGAATTCAGGGAGGGTTTGGGGTCCTGCAGGGAGTGAGTCCCAGCTGGAATTCACTCCGGAGGGGATGGAAGGATGGGAAAATTTGGGATTTTCCAGCCCAAAGAAGGGTCCAAAAACCTGGATTCTGTCCCAGCCTGATCCTTCCCCCATCCCAAACTGGGAATTCCCTGATCCCAAACTGGGAATTCCCTGATCCCAGACTGGGATTTGCCCCTCCCAGCGCTCACCAGTTTGGGGCTGGAGCAGGAACTGGGCGTGCTGGAGGTGGGACTGGCTCAGCTCCAGCTCCCCCTGCTGCATCTCCAGCTGCGACTGCAGCAGCAGGAACCACGTGCACCTAAGGGAAAAAATGGGGAAAAAACCGGGAGAAATGGGAAAAGAGTGAGAAAAAGGGGAAAAAAAAAAAAAGGGAAAAAATGGGAAAAATGGGGGGGGGAAGAAAGGAAAACTGGGGAAAATAAAAGAGAAAAACTGGGGGGAAAAAGAAGGGAAAAGCAGGGAAAAAAGAGGGAAAAACAGGAAGATAAAAGGGAAAAACAGTGGGGGAAAAAAGGGAAAACTGGGGAAACAAAAGGGAAAACTGGGGAAAAAAGGGAAAATCTGGGAGAAAAGACCCCTCAGACCCCACAGGAGCCAGGAATGAGCTCCTGCCCTGCCTGGGCTGGTCACTGAGCTCCTCAGCCAGCGTCCCTAAAGGACCCCGACCCCAGTGACCCCAGTGACCCCGACCCCAGTGACCCCAGTGACCCCAATCCCAATGACCCCAGTGACCCCGACCCCAATGACCCCAATCCCAATGACCCCAGTGACCCCAATCCCAATGACCCCATTCCCAATGACCCCAGTGACCCCAATGACCCCATTCCCAATGACCCCAGTGACCCCATTCCCAATGACCCCAGTGACCCCAATCCCAGTGACCCCAAACGAAATGACCCCAATCAAATTCCCAGTGATCCCAGTGACCCCAATGACCCCAGTGACCTGAAACCAAATGACCCCAATCCCATTCCCAGTGACCCCGGTGACCCCAATCCCATTCCCAGTGACCCCGGTGACCCCTCACTGACCAGCGGGGGGCCTGCAGGTGTCCGGCCAGGCTCAGGCCCTAATGACCCCAATCCCAGTGACCCCAGTGACCCCAGTGACCCCAATCCCATTCCCAGTGACCCCGGTGACCCCAATCCCATTCCCAGTGACCCCGGTGACCCCTCACTGACCAGCGGGGGGCCTGCAGGTGTCCGGCCAGGCTCAGGCCCTAATGACCCCAATCCCATTCCCAGTGACCCCAGTGACCCCAATCCCATTCCCAGTGACCCCAGTGACCCCAATCCCATTCCCAGTGACCCCAGTGACCCCGGTGACCCCAATCCCATTCCCAGTGACCCCGGTGACCCCTCACTGACCAGCGGGGGGCCTGCAGGTGTCCGGCCAGGCTCAGGCCCTCGCTGCAGAAGGCCCTGGCCCTGCAGGTGACCTCGCAGTGGCCCAGCAGCGTCACCAGGCGGCGGCAGCAGCTCAGCGCCTCCCCCAGCACCTGCCACTTGTGCACCAGAGCCGGGCCTGGGGACACGGCGGGGCGCTGGGAACGCTGGGAATACTGGGAATACTGGGAACGATGGGAGAGGGGCCTGGGGACACACCAGGGCGCTGGGAACGCTGGGAGAGGGATCTGAGGATGGTTCCCAGGGTTTGGGATGGGGTCCCAGGGAGACGGAGCCGTTCCTGAAGTTCCCAGAGTTTCCCCTGGAGTTCAGCCCATCCCAGGCCCCCCAAAATCCCATCCCAGGGCCCCCAAATTCCCATCCCAGGCCCCCCAAATTCCCGTTCCCACACCTGTGTCAGGGCTGGGCTCCTCCGGGGCCGCGCTCCGGGCCGTGCCCAGGATGTCGCTGCCCATGAGGGACACGAGGACGCTCCGGAGCAGCTTCAGCGCCTCCAGCAGGGCAACCTTGGGGCTGCTCCAGCCTGGAAACCACAGGGCTCAGAGCGGGGCCGGCCCTGGGGCGGCTCCCGCACCATCATCCTCATCCTCATCATCTTCATCATCATCGTCATCATCATCATCGTCATCATCATCCTCACAGCAAAGCTTCCCCCCAATGCTGACTGCACGCTTCCTCCTCATCCCAAATCCCGTCCTCCTTCTCCTCTCCGTACTCCTTCTTATCCCAAATTCTCTCTTTGCCATCCTCCTTTGCCATCGCCCCGATCCCGGTGTCCCCATCCCGATCCCGGTGTCCCCATCCCGATCCCGATGTCTCATCCCGATCCCGGTGTCCCCGCCCCAATCCCGGTGTCCCATCCCGATCCCGGTGTCCCCGCCCCAATCCCAGTGTCCCATCCCGATCCTGGTGTCCCCATCCCAATCCCGGTGTCCCATCCCAGTGTCCCGGTCCTGATCCCAATGTCCCATCCCGGTGTCCCATCCCGATCCCGGTGTCCCATCCCGGTGTCCCATCCCGGTGTCCCCATCCCGGTGTCCCCATCCCGATCCCGGTGTCCCATCCCGGTGTCCCGATCCCGGTGTCCCATCCCGATCCCGGTGTCCCCATCCCGGTGTCCCCATCCCGGTGTCCCCATCCCGGTGTCCCCATCCCGGTGTCCCCATCCCGGTGTCCCATCCCGGTGTCCCCATCCCGATCCCGGTGTCCCATCCCGGTGTCCCCATCCCGGTGTCCCCATCCCGGTCCCGGTGTCCGGTCCCGGTGTCCCACCGTGTCCCCTGAGGCCGTCCCGCAGCGGCGCCGGCAGCAGCGCCGGCGGCAGCTCCAGCACGGCGGCCGCCACGCGCAGCGCCTGCGCCTGCAGCAGGAACCGGCCCCGCGTGGCCCGCGGCGCTCGCGGCTCCCGCAGCGCCTGCAGCAGCAGGGACACCGCCTGCTCCGCCTGAACAACGGGAAAACGGGAAAAAACGGGGAAAAACGGGGAAAAATGGGATTTCGGGAACAGAGGAGGTGGATCCCACCCCAATGCCAGCGCCGTCCCCGTCCTCTGACCCCAGTCCCGTCTCATTCCCCATCCCGATCCCATCCCAATCCCCTTCCAGCAGCAGGGACACCGCGCCTGATCTGCCGGGAAAAATGGGGAAAAAATGGGGACAAAACGGGGGAAAAATGGGGGAAAATGGGGAAAACAGGGGAAAACGGGGGAAAAAACGGGAAAAAAAGGGGGGTAAACGGGGGAAAAACGGGGGAAAAACGGGGGAAAAACGGGGGAAAAACGGGGGAAAAACGGGGGAAAAACGGGGGAAAAACGGGGGAAAAACGGGGGAAAAACGGGGGAAAAACGGGGGAAAAACGGGGGAAAAACGGGGGAAAAACGGGGGAAAAAATGGGGGGGAAAATGGGGGAAAAACGGGGGGAAAATGGGGGGAAAATGGGGGGAAAACGGGGAAAAATGGGGGAAAAAATGGGGAAAAACGGAGGGAAAATGGGGAAAAACGGGGGAAAAATGGGAAAAAAACGGGGGAAAAAAATTAAAAGAGAGGGAAAAAATGGGGGAAAAAAAGGAGGGAAAAATGGCGGAGAAAAAACTGGGAAAAAAACCAGGAAGGGGAGAAACCAGGAAGCTGGGGGGTGGAACCAGGAAGAGGAGGAAAAAAAAACCACCAAGGGGGAAAAATGGGAAAAAAACCAGGAAAAAAACGAGGAAAAACCCCAGGATGAGCTGGGACTGCCCCACGCCAGCGGCCCCATCCCGAATCCCGGATTTTTGAGGGAATTTTTGCCTTTCTCTGGAGGCAGCAGAGGTGGGAGCGCAGCAGGAGCCGCTCGTGGCGCAGCAGCCGCAGGTCGGCGTCCGCCCCGGGCCCCGGATCCTCCTTCTCCAGGAGCGATTCCAGCTGCTCCAGGAAAACCTGGGAATGCCACGGCCCGGGCTCAGCGCCAGAACATCCTGGGGTTTTCCCGGGATTTGGGGGGTTCCCAGGACATCCCAAACCCATTCAAATCATTTTTCCCGGGATTTTGGGGGATTCCTGGAGCTCCCAGGGTATCCCAAGCCCCATCCCAAAGGATGATTTTCCCGGGATTTTGGGAGTCCTGGGATTCCCCCATCCCCAGGGTTCGTCCCGAGTTCCCCTGAGTTTAGGAAGGACATTCCCAGATTTCCCTGGATTTGGGATTGAACATTCCCCGATTTCCCCCAGGTTTGGGCTGACCATTCCCAGCTTTCCCAGGATTCCAGAGATTCCAGGATTTGGGACAGACAATCCCAGATTTCCCTGGATTTGGGCTGACCATTCCCGATTCTCCCAGGATTTCAGGACATCCCCAGGATTTCAGGACATCCCCAGGATTTCAGGAATTCTTTCCCGGAATTCCGGGAATTCCCGAGGTTTACCTGAGCCTGCTGAGGACAGCCCAGGTGCAGCAGAGCCCAGGTGAGCTGGCTCAGGGCGCTCCCTGTCCCCACGGGGTCCCCCATTCCCAATTCTCCCGGGATTTCAGGACATCCCCAGGATTTCAGGAATTCTTTCCCGGAATTTCGGGAATTCCCGAGGTTTACCTGAGCCTGCTGAGGACAGCCCAGGTGCAGCAGAGCCCAGGTGAGCTGGCTCAGGGCGCTGCCTGTCCCCACGGGGTCCCCGAGGCGCCGGCACAGCGACAGCAGCAGGCGGGAGCTGCCCAGGGCCTGCAGGGGCTGGGAGTGGGGAGAAGGGACCCGGGAATTCCCAAATTATCCCGGGAAAAGTCTCTCCTTCCTCCTCTTCATCATCCCAAACTCCCTCCTTGCTCCTCTTCATCCCAAATTCCCTCCCTCTTCTTCCTCATCATCCCAAATTCTTCCTTTTCCCCCTCATCCCAAATTCCCTCCCTCTTCATCCCAACCTGCCTCCCTCTTCCTCATCCCAAATTCTTCCTCTTCCCCCTCATCCCAAATTCTCTCCTCTTCCTCCTCCTCATCCCAAATTCCCTCTTCTTCATCCCAAATTCTTCCTCTTCCTCCTTATCCCAGATTCCCTCCCACTTCTTCCTCATCCCAAATTCCCTCCCTCTTCCTCCTCCTCATCCCAAATTCCTTCCCCTCATCCCAAGTTTTCCCCCTCCCAGTTATCCCACCCTCCCTCCCTCTCCCTCCTCGCCCCGCCCAGCCTTCCTCCCTCCTCCTCCTCCTCCTCCTCCTCCTCGCGGGCTGACCTTTCCCTGGATCCTGTACAGGGCCCCCAGGAGCTGCAGGGAGCTCACGGTCTGCTCGGGGCTGCGGATCTGGGGAATTCCGGGATTTTCCAGCAGCTGCCGCCACAGGGAAAAGGCTTCGTCCAAAGGTTTGGACAGAGCTGGGGAGGAAAATCCCAAAAAAAAACCCCAAATCAGCTGTTCCCGAAGGGGGAGAAGCTGGAGAAGTCGTTCCCACCCCGCCAGGGTCTCCCGATTCCCAGAAAATCTCCCCAGGGGTCGTGGAAAGGCTCTTCCCGATCCACCGGGATCCCAAAAATCCTCTTCCCGATCCACCAGGATCCCAAAAATCCCGTTCCCAGTCCTGGAAAGGCTCTTCCTGATCCACCAGGATCCCAAAAATCCTCTTCCCGATCCACCAGCATCCCAAAAATCCTGTTCCCGATCCACCAGCATCCCAAAAACTCCTTCCCAACCTTCCAGGATCCCAAAAAATCCTCTTCCCAATCCTGGAAAGGCTCTTCCCGACTTTCCAGGATCCCAAAAATCCTCTTCCCAACCTTCCAGGAACTTCATCCATCCCACAAAACCTCATCACTGCTCCTGGAAAAGCTCTTCCCAACCCTCCAGAATTCCTGCTCATCCCAAAAACCCCATTCCAGAGCCTCTGGAATTCCCGTTCATCCCAGAATTCCCGGGGATGCCTCACCCTGCTCGGAGCTGGGGCTGCAGTGGGTCCCGTCCCGCGGCCGGTCCCCGTCGGGCTCCGGGCTCTGGAGGCGCCCGCGCCGCTCCCGGGACACGCTCTGGGGAGAGGGAACGGCAGGAATTCCCAAAAATCCCGGGAAAATCCCACCCGGGGAACGGCAGGAATTCCCCAAAAAAATCCCGGGAAAATCCCACCCTGGGAACGGCAGGAATTCCCCAAAAATCCCGGGAAAATCCCACCCTGGGAATGGCAGGAATTCCCCAAAAATCCCGGGAAAATCCCACCCTGGGAATGGCAGGAATTCCCCAAAAATCCCGGGAAAATCCCACCCGGGGAACGGCAGGAATTCCTCAAAAAAATCCCGGGAAAATCCCACCCTGGGAACGGCAGGAATTCCCCAAAAATCCCAGGAAAATCAACCTGGGAACTCCCGGAATCCCCCAAATCCTGGGAAAAATCACCCGGGGTATGGCAGGAATCCCCCAAATCCTGGGAAAAAATGCCCTGGGAAATCTGGGTGTTCCAAAATCCCGGGAAAATCGGTCCCCAGGAAGGGTTTGGGATGCGCTGGGAATGTCAGGATCCCCCAAATCCCAGGAAAACCCCGCAGACCTTTTCCATGAGGCCCTCGAGGGTGCAGATGTGGAGCCAGAGCAGGGCCTGGGCGCGTTCATCCAGCAGCTGATCCCGGATTTGGGAATTCCGGCTCTGGGAATTCCGGGACAGAGACTCCAGGAGCCTCAGGGATTCCTGGAGGGCGTCCAGGGCGGAGCTGTGGGGGAAAGGATTCCCAAAATCCCAGGAATTGATCCCTGAAATCATGGGACTAACCCCCAAAATCCCGGGAATGGGATGGAGGAATGGGATTCGGGATCAGGATTGGCACAGGGAGCTTCGGAAGCTGAGGAATGGGATAAGAAGTTGGGATGGAGGACTGGGATCAGGATTGGGATGAGGACTGGGATCAGGATTGGGATCAGGATTGGGATGAGGACTGGGATTGGGATCAGAATCAGGATGGGATGGAGGACTGGGATGAGGATGGGGGAATGGGATCAGGAATGGGATCAGGAATGGGATGGAGGAATGGAACCAGGATCAGGATGGGATGGAGGACTGGGATCAGGATCAGGGAATAGGATGAGGCCAGGGATCAGGACCAGGATCAGGGATAGGATGGGGCCAGGGATCAGGATCAGGATCAGGGATAGGATGGGGCCGGGGATCAGGATCAGGGATAGGATGGGGCCGGGGATCAGGATCAGGGATAGGATGGGGCCGGGGATCGGGATCAGGATCAGGGATAGGATGGGGCCGGGGATCGGGATCAGGATCAGGGATAGGATGGGGCCGGGGATCAGGATCAGGGAATGGGATGAGGCCAGGGATCAGGACCAGGGAATAGGATGAAGCCAGGGATCAGGATCGGGATCAGGAATAGGATGAGGCCAGGGATCGGGATTGGGATCAGGATCAGGAATAGGATGGGGCCGGGGATCAGGATCAGGAATAGGATGGGGCCAGGGATCAGGATCAGGAATAGGATGGGGCCAGGGATCAGGATCAGGGATAGGATGGGGCCGGGGATCGGGATCAGGGATAGCATGGGGCCGGGGATCGGGATCAGGATCAGGGATAGGATGGGGCCAGGGATCAGGATCAGGATCAGGGATAGGATGGGGCCGGGGATCAGGATCAGGGATAGGATGGGGCCGGGGATCGGGATCAGGATCAGGGATAGGATGGGGCCGGGGATCGGGATCAGGATCAGGGATAGGATGGGGCCGGGGATCGGGGCGAGGACGGGAGCTGAGCACCCACCAGTCGGTGTGCGGGGCGAAGCGGTGGCTGCAGAGCAGCTGGCCCAGCTCCAGCAGCGCCACCGCCCTGGGCAGGCTGCGGTTGGGGTCCCCCGCGGGCCCGGGAGCCCCCGCTGCCCCGGGACGCGGCGTTCCCCGGGGGGCCCAGGCGCCGCGGGGGTCCCAGAGGCCCAGCAGGTCGCAGAGGACGTTGTAGCGCTCGGCGCCCGTGGGGCCCCGCAGGGATTTGTAGGCCCGGAGCTCGGCCAGCAGCAGCAGCAGCAGCGCGTCCCCGCCCAGGGAGCGCGAGGCCGGGGCGTCCCGCAGCGTCCTGCGGAGGGGCAGCGGGGTCACGGCGACGCCGCCGGCCGCCCGTGGGCCTCAGCGGGTCCGGGGTTACGGGATGGAGCTCCAACCCCACTGCACCTTCCCCCGCGCCAGGGAGCTGCTGATGCCCCCAGCCCGTCCCTCCTGTCCCAAATCCACCATCCCATCCCAATCCCTCCCATCCCGATTCCCCCACCCCATTCCCTATCCCGATTCCCCCACCCCATTCCCATCCCCATCCCTCCTCCCCTCCAAGTCCTCCATCCCGACCTCCCCATCCCACTCCCCCCAGTCCTCCATCCCAATCCCCATTCCCAAATTCCCAAATTCCCCAAATCCCTCCTCACCAC
The DNA here is from genome assembly GCF_029207755.1 of Chamaea fasciata. Taxonomy (NCBI): domain Eukaryota; kingdom Metazoa; phylum Chordata; class Aves; order Passeriformes; family Sylviidae; genus Chamaea; species Chamaea fasciata. The sequence continues at coordinate 25,683 of NW_027094603.1, forward strand.
AGCCTCAGCTCCTCCTCTCCCTGTCTGGCCGCCTCCGTCTTGATCCGGGCCCAGAGCGCCACCGGCTCGGCCACCAGGGCCACCAACGCCTGGGGACACCGGGAATGGGCCACCAGTCCCCGGGAATGTGTCCCCAGTCCCCGGGAATGTGTCCCTGATCCCTGGGAATGTGTCCCTGATATCTGGAAATGTGTCCCTGATCCCCGGGAATGTGTCCCTGATCCCCGGGAATGTGTCCCTGATCCCTGGGAGGGTTGGGAATGTGTCCAGTCCCTGGGAACGTGTCCTTGATACCTGGGAACGTGTCCCCAGTGCCCAGGAACATGTCCCCGAGACCTGGGATGGCTGTGACTGTGTCCCCACCCCTGGCAGTGTGTCCCCAAGCCCCGGGAACGTGTCCCCAAGCCCCGGGAACGTGTCCCCGATACCTGGGAAGGCTGTGAACATGTCCCCAAGGCCTGGCAGTGTGTCCCCAGGGCCAGCAGCCACTGTCCCAGGGCGTCCAGGGCGCGCCGCGGCCGGCCCCGGCTGCGCCAGCTCTCCACCTGCAGCCGGAAGCACCTGTGGAGCTGCGGGGGGAAAACGGGATCGGGAATGGCGGGATCCCGGCGGGAACGGGGACAACGGGGAGCCCAGTGTCCCCAGTGACCCCGTACTCCATCCCAGTATGCCCAGTGTCCCCATTGCTCCCAGTGTCCCTGTGTCCCCAGTGACCCCCAGTGTCCCCCCAGTGTCCCCAGTGTCCCCCAGTGTCCCCCGTGTCCCCAGTGTCCCCCAGTGTCCCCCCGTGTCCCCAGTGTCCCCCAGTGTCCCCCCAGTGTCCCCCCAGTGTCCCCCCAGTGTCCCCCCAGTGTCCCCCAGTGTCCCCCAGTGTCCCCCCAGTGTCCCGTACCCTCTCGGGGGTGACCCCAGGGCAGCCATAGCCGTCGGTGTCCAGCAGTGCCCGGCACAGGGGCTCGCACACGGCTCCGGCCGCTTCCGGAACCTTCCGGCCCTGCAGGGCCTGGCCCAGGCGCAGAGTGACCGCGGCTGTGGCCAGAGAGAGTGACCAGGAGGACAGAGTGACCAACGGGATACAGAGTGACCAGGAGGACAGGGAGTGACCAATGGGATACAGAGTGACCAACGGGATACAGAGTGACCAGGGGACAGAGTGACCAGGGGGACAGAGTGACCAACGGGATACAGAGTGACCAGGGGGACAGAGTGACCAACGGGATACAGAGTGACCAGTGGGACAGAGAGTGACCAACAGGACAGGGAGTGACCCACAGGACAGGGAGTGACCCACAGGACAGGGGACCCTGGGGATGAGGACAGGGCGTGGCACTGACCACTGGGGTCACTCAGCACGGGGACAGGGGGTGACACTGACCGGTGACATCGAGGAACTTGCCCCTCTCGGCCTCGGGCAGCCCCTGCAGCCCCTCCACCATCCAGGTGACACTCTGGACACAGCTCGAGGTCACCTGCGCCAGCTCCGGCCACTCCGAGGACTGCGGGGACACCAAGGGTCAGTGGGACACCCCGTGACCCCTCGGTCCCCAAATCCTACGGGAAAAGCTTCCAAAACCTTTTCAGGGTGACTCCATCCCCAAATTCCAGCCCCAAATCCCACGGGAGAAGCTTCCAGAACCCCTTCAGGGCACCTCGATCCCGAAATTCCAGCCCCACATCCCACAGGGAACGCGGATCCCTTCCCTGGGGCACCTGGGAGCGCTGGAATATCTCGTGGACGGCGTTGGAGAAGAGCTGGAGGCCGTGGAAGAGCAGCTGCTTCACCATCACCTGCTCCCTGAGCGAGTCAGGAGGGACCTGGGGTGGGAAAAACGGGATTTGGGAATGCTGGGGATGGGAAAGTGGGATTTGGGAATGCGAAAAATGGGATTTGGGGATGCTGGGGATGCGAAAAATGGGATTTGGGGATGCTGGGAATGGGGAAAATGGGATTTGGGAAGGTTGGGGATGGAAAAAATGGGATTTGGAGATGCTGGGGTGGAGTTTGGAATGGGAAAAATGGGATCTAGGAATGCTGGGATGGAGCTGGGAATGGGGAGAGTGGGATTTAGAAAGGCAGGAAAAAGCAGGAAATAAAAAAAGCAAGATTTGGAGTCCAGGAAGGAAGAAAAGGGGGATTTGGGGTCCAATAAAGAAAAAAAAAGTGGGATTTGGGCTCCAGGAAAGGAGAAAAGGGGGATTTGGGGTCCAATAGAGAAAAAAAGCGGGATTTGGGCTCCAGGAAGGAAGAAAAGGGGGATTTGGTGTCCAATAAAGAAAAAAAAGTGGGATTTGGGCTCCAGGAAAGAAGAAAAGGGGGATTTGGTGTCCAATAGACAAAAAAAAAGTGGGATTTGGGCTCCAGGAAAGGAGAAAAGGGGGATTTGGGGTCCAATAAAGAAAAAAAAGTGGGATTTGGGCTCCAGGAAGGGCAGGGAAGGGTAGAAATGGGATTTAGGAGCTCCAGGAGCTCTTGCTGGGATGGAGAAAAGCGGAATTCGGGACTCTCCAGGGCTGGGAGCAGCCCGGAGTGACCCCGAGGGATTCCAGGGAATGCTGATCCCGGAGCTGCTCCCTCCTCCTCCTCACCTGGGCCAGCAGCAGCCTCAGCACCCGCCCGTGGCCCTGGGAGAACGCACAAAGGCCAGGAAGCTCCTGAGGGCCCAGGGGCAGCTCTGTGCTCCTCCTGAGCACCTCGCCGAGCTGCCCCACCACGAACCGCCAGCTCTCCGCCGTCACCAGGAGGATCCTTCCGGAAAATTCCGCCGCCAGCGCCGCCCCGGCCCGGCCCAGAGCCCGACCCACGCCTCCGGCACCGTCCCTGCCTTTAGCCAGAGCTTTGCCGAGCTGGATCCCGGCTTCCAGCAGCTCCAGAGGGGCTCCCAGAGAATTCCCAGCTCCCAAAAACTCTCTGGAATCTCGCAGAGCGTCCAGAGCCTCGCGGTGCCGCCGGGCTTTGCAGAGGTGCCGGCAGCGCTCCAGGGTGAGCTCCAGGAAACACAGGGAGCTCCGGAAGTCCGCTGGTCGTGGAGTCTCGTCCTTGAGGGCGTCCAGCAGGAATTCCTGGAGCTGCCTGGCCAGGAAAAGGGGGCAGGGAGCTCTCTCGGCCTGGTAGAGCGCGGCGGCGGCGGCGGCGTTCTGGGCGGCGGGCGAGGTGAGGAAGGGAGGCTGGAAGGATTTCGGAGCCGAGTCTTCCCGCGATTCCAGCAGCAGCAGGAAGCGCAGGGAGCGGATCCTGGCCGTCAGCACCGCCCTGCCCTCCTCCCGAGGCCTCTCGGGCCCTGCCAGGGCGGCCGCAGCTCGCCAGAGAAGCCCGAAAGCGCCGCGGGCGACGCCGGCCCAGTCGCCGTCGGGGCGGCAGCGCCGCAGCCGCTCCCGCAGCAGCTCGGCCGCGGCCCAGGTGGGACTCCCCGCCCAGGGCGCGGCGTTCCGCACCACGTGGAACAGGATCTTCTCCAGGTACAGGTGAGGGGGCTCGGGGACCAGCCGCAGGTAGCCCTGGGCGGCCTCGTGGGCCAGGCCCAGCAGGCGGGAGCCGTGCGCCGGCAGCCCCCCGGGCCGGGCCAGCTGCTCCACGCAGGCGCGGAGCGCGCGGTCGCACGCCTGGACGCGGCGCGGCTGCGAGGCCCAGGGGGCCCGGAGCGTGTCCTGGAGGGGGAGAAAGGGATTTGGGGTCAGGACTGAGCCCCTCGAAGGTGTTTTCCTGGGGGAAAGAGAGATTTGGGATCGCAGCAGAGCCCCCTGTGGGTGGTTTGCGGAGAGAAGAGGGATTTGGGATCGCAGCCTGACACGGCAGGGTCGGCCAAAGGGATTCTGGGGGCTTCCCTGGGGATAAAAAATGGGATTTGGGATCAGGGCTGAGCCTCTTGAGGGGCATTTCCTGGGAAAAAAGGGATTTGGGATCGCAGCCTGACATGGCAGCGTTGGCCAAAGGGATTCTGGGGGCTTTCCTGGGGATAAAAAATGGGATTTGGGATCAGCACCGGGCTCCTGGAGGATCATTTCCTGGTAAAAGGGGGTTTGGGATCAGGACTGAGCCTCTTGAGGGGCATTTCCTGGGGAAAAAGGGATTTGGGATCACAGCCCGACATGGCAGGGTTGGCCAGAGCAACTCTGGAGGCTTTCCTGGGGGAACAGAAGGATTTGAGATCAGGACTGAGCTCCTGGAGAGTCATCTCCTGGGAAAAGAATGATTTGGGATCAGAATAAAGACCTTTGAGGGTCGTTTCCCAGGGCAAGAGGGAGTCAGAACCTGCTCAAAACCTTCCAGGGGCTCCCACAGAGGGACACAGAGGTTTTCCTGAGGAAAGGAGGGATCAGACCCCCCAAACCCAGCCCAGAATCCCCACAGATCTCTGTTCCTGAGGAAAAGAGGGATCAGACCCTCCAAACCCAGCCCAGAATCCCCACAGATCTCTGTTCCTGAGGAAAGGAGGGATCAGACCCCCAAACGCAGCCCAGAATCCCCACAGATCTCTGTTCCTGAGGAAAAGAGGGATCAGACCCCCAAACCCAGCCCAGAATCCCCACAGATCTCTGCTCCTGAGGAAAGGAGGGATCAGACCCCCAAACCCAGCCCAGAATCCCCACAGATCTCTGTTCCTGAGGAAAGGAGGGATCAGACCCCCAAACCCAGCCCAGAATCCCCACAGATCTCTGTTCCTGAGGAAAAGAGGGATCAGACCCCCAAACCCAGCCCAGAATCCCCACAGATCTCTGTTCCTGAGGAAAAGAGGGATCAGACCCCCAAACCCAGCCCAGAATCCCCACAGATCTCTGTTCCTGAGGAAAGGAGGGATCCGATCCCCCCAGCCCCTCACCCGGATCTCCTCCAGGCGCTCCTCGATGTCGGCCCAGCTGTCCGTGCTTCCATCCTTTCCATCTTTTCCGTCATCTTTCTCATCCTTTCCATCCATCCTGGGGTCTTCTCCTGAGGGGCTTCGGGCTGACGTGGGGCTGGGGGGCACAAGGAGAGGTGTGGGACCCCTCCAGAACCCCCCAAACACCTCCAGCCCCACTTCTTTACCCCTTCAGTACTCCAGAGCATCCCCAGCCCGATTTCTGACACCCCAGCCCCATTTCCAGCCCCACTCTGTGACCCCCAGCCCCACTTTTCATCCCTCAGAGAGGCCCAGACCCCCCCCCCCCCCCCAGGCCTTCACCTCACCCGCGGCCCACAGTGCCCCCCGCCTCTCCCTCTCCTCGCCAAGCCTTCCCCGGCTCTCTGAGGGGTCCGAGCCCCCCGAAATCCCATCTCGGGACCCCCAAAATCGCCCCAAATCTCCCCCCCGGCCAGCGCCCCCCCCCCCGGCTCACGCTGCGCCGCCGTCCGCCAGAGGGCAGGGCCCGCCGCGCGCCCGTTCAAACCTTGCCCGCAGCCAATCAGCGCGCGGCACGGCCCACCGCGTCCAATCAGCGCGCGGCGCCGCCTCGCCGCCTCGCCCGCCGCGCGGGGCACCACGGGAGTTGGAGTCCGCGCTGGGTCACGCGCTCTTTCTTGTGCGCGTGCGCGGGGCGTGGCGTGCTTGATCAGTGGGGGCGCGACCGGGGGCGTGGTTAATGATAGGTGGGGTCAGCGGCGGGGGCGTGACCGGGGGCGTGGTTAATGACGGGTGGGGCGGAGGGGGGTGTGGCCAGGGGCGGGACCCACCCGCGGGATTTGAAGGATGAGGGAGCCTCAGGACGTGGAGGAGGAATTCGGGACCGTGTCCCCGTGTCCCCGTGTCCCCTGAGGGCACAAAGAGCGGGCAGTGCCGCACCCCCCGGTGTCACTGTCCCCGTGTCCCCGTGTCCCCTGAGGGCACAAAGAGCGGGCAGTGCCGCACCCCCCGGTGTCACTGTCCCCGTGTCCCCTGAGGGCACAAAGAGCGGGCAGTGCCGCACCCCCCGGTGTCACTGTCCCCGTGTCCCCGTGTCGCCTGCGGGCACAAAGAGCGGGCAGTGCCGCACCCCCCGGTGTCACTGTCCCCGTGTCCCCTGAGGGCACAAAGAGCGGGCAGCGCCGCACACCCCGGTGTCACTGTCCCCGTGTCCCCGTGTCCCCGTGTCCCCTGCGGGCACAAAGAGCGGGCAGCGCCGCACCCCCCGGTGTCACTGTCCCCGTGTCCCCGTGTCCCCGTGTCCCCGTGTCTCCTGAGGGCACAAAGAGCGGGCAGCGCCGCACCCCCCGGTGTCACTGTCCCCGTGTCCCCGTGTCCCCTGAGGGCACAAAGAGCGGGCAGCGCCGCACCCCCCGGTGTCACTGTCCCCGTGTCCCCGTGTCCCCGTGTCCCCGTGTCCCCTGCGGGCACAAAGAGCGGGCAGCGCCGCACCCCCCGGTGTCACTGTCCCTGTGTCCCCGTGTTCCCGTGTCCCCGTGTCCCCGCGTCCCCTCAAAGCAGGACGACCAGGGCGGTGTCGCCAGTGTCCCCACGTCCCCAAGCGGCGGTGACGCGGGCACAGCTGTCGTTACCCTCGGCTGCCACCAGGGGGAGCCGGAGGCCGCGGGAGGGACCCCGGCCCGGCTCTGCCGCCCCAGGAATAAAATTTATTTTGTATTAAATCCTATATAACACAAAAATAAAACCTAAGAATATAATTTGGTCTGTTTACATAAAATATATAAAACACGTATAACTGCGCACGTTTATTCATAATATGTAAACTACATGTAAAGACATTAAATATAGAAAAACATATTTTTCTTTAATATATTGTATAGTCTATTGATGTAGAATATATAAAATACATCTTCGTATATAATATAGGGGAGAATAAATAAAATAGATATTTTTACGTAATGTAGAGGACATATTAAAATATATGTAACATTTAATATATTCCCACGCCAACATCCTCCTCTTTCATCGGGGACCTCGGGGTTAAAAAAAGAACAAAAAAACCCACCAAAAAAAAGAAAAAAAAAAAAAAGAAAAAACGAACACCAAGAGAGGTTTTACTGATTAAATTACTGCCGGAGATCAATTTCAATTTCACCCGGGGTTGGGGTTGGAATTTTTTTGTTTTGTTTTGTTAGGAGAAGGAGGAGGAGGAGGGGGAAGGTGTAGGGGACGAGGGGTGAGAAAAATCAGACTTGCAAATTCCGGCCTGTAATTGTTCCTGAAGCAAAAACCAAACAAACAAAAAAGAAACAATAATAATAAAAAAAAATTAAAACAAAAAAAAATCATTTTAAAATAAGGAGTAAATAAGAATAGTAAAATACAATAATAGAATTAATTTATTAATATATAAATAATAAAATTTATTACTTCATTAAATATAGATATACTAAAAATAAGTGAATAAAAAATAAAATTAATGAAGAATCATAACAAATAATAAATGACAAGTAACAATAATAAACGATAAAAGTAATAAAGACAATAAAAACACTTTTAAATAATAAAGAAGATAATAATAAATAAAGATCGTAAAAATAATAAATATAATAGAAATAGTAGAAATTAATAAAAAAATAAATAATAAAATAATTTTTAAAAGCAAGAAAAAATAAAAATAAATTTTAAAAACTGAATAAAAGCAGTCTGGCTCTCCCTGCCATGCAGGGGAACAATTTCAGGAGCTTTTTCTGAAACTGGCCAGGAGCGGGGCCGGGTCTTGCCCTCCCCCCGTGCCAATAATTCGATTTTTGGGCCGCAGCCGGGGCAGCTCCAAAGGAGACGGATGGGAGGGGCCGGGGCTGAGGCAGCTCTGGCATCATCCATCAGCCTCTACAAGGCACAAAAATTCCCAATTTTCCGACAGGTGAAAACCTCCGAGTGCGGCGGCCCCGTGCCCAGGCACAGCCCGCTTCAGCCGGGCTTTTGATTTTCATTTTTTGGGTTTTTTTTTTTGCTTTTTGGGGGTTTTTTTGGGTTTTTTTTTCTCTTTTTTTTAAGGTGTTTTTCCGGTTTTTTTTTTTTCCTAGCCCGTCTTCCCCGTGATGGAATTGTATTTATTCATTAATATTGGAAATAACGTGAATTTTTCTACTAAAACCGTGTTGTAAGGGGCGGATCAAATGCGGACACGCGGAATTGCGTTGTAAATGTCACGTGTGACATCATGTGCGCGACACGTGTGACGTCATTTGCGATTAAATGAGTTCTACAAATTATTGCGTGAATTAGAATGATCTATAAAAATATCGTGTATTGTATAAAATATATTTAATTAGATATTATATATATATACTATATGTATAATATAATTATATCGATTTATATATTTTTATGTAGTGAGATTATCGAGGTGGGATTTCCCAGGTGGGATTTCCCAGGTTGGATTTTCCAGGTGGGATTTCCCGGGTGGGATTCCCGAGGTGGGATTTCCCGGGTGGGATTTCCCGGGTGGGATTTCCCAGGTGGGATTTCCCGGGTGGGATTCCCGAGGTGGGATTTCCCGGGTGGGATTCCCGAGGTGGGATTTCCCTGGTGGGATCTCCCAGGTGGGATTTCCCGGGTGGGATTTCCCGGGTGGGATTTCCCGGGTGTGATTTCTCCGGTTGGATTTCCCAGGTGGGATTTCCCGGGTGGGATTTCCCGGGTGGGATTTCCCAGGTGGGATTTCCCGGGTGGGATTTCCCAGTGGGATTTCCCAGGTGGGATTTTCCAGGTGGGATTTCCCAGGTGGGATTCCCGTGGTGGGATTTCCCGGGTGGGATTTCCCAGATGGGATTCCCGGGTGGGATTTCCCAGGTGGGATTTTCCAGGTGGGATTTCCCGGGTGTGATTTCTCCGGTTGGATTTTCCAGGTGGGATTTCCCGGGTGGGATTTCTCCGGTTGGATTTTCCAGGTGGGATTTCCCGGGTGTGATTTCTCCGGTTGGATTTTCCAGGTGGGATTTCCCGGGTGGGATTTCCCGGGTGGGATTTCCCGGGTGGGATTTCCCAGGTTGGATTTCCCGGGTGGGATTTCCCGGGTGGGATTTCCCAGGTTGGATTTTCCAGGTGGGATTTCCCGGGTGGGATTTCCCGGGTGGGATTCCCGAGGTATTTTGAGATCACATCTGCTGACTTAGAGCGGCCGCGGGGTAGGACAGACATTGTCGAGAGAGAAATCGAATTAAAATCCAGTTCCAAATGACGGCCCTGCAAACAGAGCAGACATTCCGGAGAAACGGAACCACGGGCGGAGCGCTGGAGTAGGATCCACGAGGAGTAATTTTAGATTATTAATTCTGAGACATTAACGGCAGTGTGTGGTAAAGGCTGACAAGACAAAAAAAAAACAACAAAAAAAAACCGTTTATAACGGATTGGAATTAGGGAATGGTTTGGCTTCTGATCGGGATGGCGTGGATTGTAACATCCGCACCGCCTCACCCTTCACGTGAGACTGAAAACGGGATGAAAATGGAATGAAAACAGAGTGAAAACGGAATGAAAATGGAGTGAAAACGGAGTGAAAATGGAGTGAAAACGGAATGAAAATGGAATGAAAACGGAGTGAAAATGGAATGAAAACGGAATGAAGACGGAATGAAAATGGAGTGAAGACGGAATGAAAACGGAGTGAAAATGGAATGAAAACGGAGTAAAAACGGAATGAAAACAGAATGAAAATGGAATGAAAACGGAGTGAAAACAGAATGAAAACGGAATGAAAACGGAATGAAAACGGAGTGAAAACTGAATGAAAACGGAATGAAAAAGGAATGAAAACGGAATGAAAAAGGAATGAAAACGGAATGAAAATGGAATGCAAATGGAATGCAAACGGAATGAAAAAGGAATGAAAACGGAATGAAAATGGAGTGAAGACGGAATGAAAATGGAATGAAAACGGAGTAAAAACGGAATGAAAACAGAGTGAAAACGGAATGAGAACGGAATAAAAAAGGAATAAAGCGCCTCTCAGGAGCCCCATCTCTGGGTCGAAGACAGGGACAATCCCACATCACCCCCGGCAAACCGAAGTCAGGAGGTGCCTCCACCTGGTCCAAACCACGCCGGGGGTCTGGGGCACTCCCCCGGTCCTCCCCCAGGGGCTGAGCGTGGAGGGTCTGCCTCCCGGCTTTTTGTGCCTTTGGGTTTTTTCTCTTTTTTTTTTTTTTCTTTTTCCACGTTCATAAATCAGCGCTCTTTGTGGCCCCGCACAATTCGGGGGTTTTGGGTTCGAAAGAGGGTCCCGGGTCCTTTCAGGTTGATAAAGGCGCGAGGCGGGGGTGGAGCAGCAGGGAGGCGTCACCAGCACATAACACTTTCATTGCCCTGTCAAAATAAAGAATGCTGCTGCTGCCGCTGCTGCAGCCGGGCCCAGGGCAGGACAGGGGCTGGAAAACCCACAGCGGGGACTGAAAACCCACAACGGGGGCTGAAAACCCCACAACGGGGGCTGAAAACCCCACAACGGGGACTGAAAACCCCACAACGGGGACTGAAAACCCATAACAGGGACTGAAAACTCACAACGGGGACTGGAAACGCACAACGGGGACTGAAAACCCCACAACAGCTCAGGGCAGGACAGGGGCTGAAAAACCCACAACGGGGACTGAAAACCCCACAACGGGGGCTGAAAACCCATAACAGGGACTGAAAACTCACAACGGGGACTGGAAACGCACAACGGGGACTGGAAACCCACAACGGGGGCTGAAAACCCACAACGGGGACTGGAAACTCACAACGGGGACTGGAAATGCACAACGGGGACTGGAAACCCACAACGGGGACTGGAAACCCCACAACAGCTCAGGGCAGGACAGGGGCTGAAAAACCCACAACGGGGACTGAAAACCCCACAACGGGGACTGAAAACGCCACAATGGGGACTGGAAACGCACAACAGGGACTGGAAATGCCACAACGGGGGCTGAAAACCCCACAGCAGGGATTCAAAAACCCCACAACCACCCCTCCCTCTGTTTTTCCCAACAGGGGCGGTGGTGATCCCATTGAGTTTGGGGTCATGGTGATCCCATGGGGTTTGGGGCCGTGGTGGTCCCATGGGGTTTGGGGCCGTGGGTTTGGGGTCATGGTGGTCCCATGGGGTTTGGGGCCATGGTGATCCCATTGGGTTTGGAACCACCGTGGTCCCATGGGGTTTGGGGCTGTGGGTTTGGGGCCATGGTGGTCCCATTGGGTTTGGGGCCATGGTGGTCCCATGGGATTTACGGGTGTGGTGATCCCATTGGGTTTGGGGTCATGGTGGTCCCATGGGGTTTGGGACCACCGTGGTCCCATTGGGTTTGGGGTCGTGGTGACCCCATGGGGTTTGTGGCCGTGGTGGTCCCAGCCCAGGGTCCATCCCCCAGTCATTCCCATTCCCTTTGGGATCATCCAGCCGGCCCCAGGAGCGCTCCAGCCCCCCTGCCCCCCGATCCCCCAAACCCCTGAACCCTTCCCAAGGGCAGAGAGGTTCCCCCAGCCCCGCCTCAAACAGCCCCACAGGGATAAAATCCCGTTCATTGGAAGCGCCTGGGGCATTTCCAGGGGCCAGCGGGGTGGGGAGGAGTTTCCAGAGCAAACGGGCCGGACTGAACGGGAGGAATCTGCTTTTCCAGCATCCCCGGGGCTCTGGGGGCACGATAAACCCGGCCTGGGGCTCCAATAAACCCGGCCTGGGGCTCTGGGGGCACGATAAACCCGGCCTGGGGCTCTGGGGCTCCAATAAACCCGGCCGGGGGTTCTGGGGACAGGATAAACCCGGCCTGGGGCTCCTCAGCCCTTTTCTGCTTCCACCGCAGCCCAGAGGAAAACCTCCGTCTCGGTGGATCCCCCAAGAAAATGGATCAAGTCTGGATCTTTCAGGAGCCTGGAAGCGGTCGCTGGTGCTAAATCCAATCTGTATTTTAAACATTATATTACATAGCAATAAAAATAAATACTGTAATTATTACACGTACTAAAGATCATGATCCCACCCTTGACCCTTTCTCCTTCCAGGAAAGGACCAACTCGGAGGCTCAGGGCCGTAGAACCTCCAGATTTGGTGACTTTCCTCACCCAACCAACTGATTATTTTTTTTCCCCCCCTGGTTTCTGGAGGTCGTCCAGCTCCAAGTTGTTCTTCGGAGCTGAAAGCCTGGGAGAACATCCAGACTTTCCTCCATGGGGCCGCCCGGAACCTCTCCGGAAGCCTCCACCCGCCGCGCCCGTTTCGTTGCCTGTTGATTTATCGCCCCTCGAGTTAATTATTGACCTCAGCCTGGCCTCCGTCGATGTTTTCCTCCCCCAGGCCAATCAATCTCGACGTTCTCCTCGACAGGAGTCGATATCTCCCCATGGTTTCGCCTCTCCTCCTGTTGCTAATTTCTTCTGAAAGGGGTTTTTTTTTTCTTAATTATTTATGTTTTGGAGCTCAGACTTTTGCTTGTCCACCACGGGCAGAGCCTTTGCCGCTCCACGCTGGGACGTCACGGACACAAACCCTGGGTGACATCAGGTTCCTTTCTTGATTTCCTTTCTTGATTTCCTTTATTTATTTCCTTTATTTCCTTTCTTTATTTATTTCCTTTCTTTATTTCCTTTCTTTATTTCCTTTATTTATTGACTTCCTTTATTTATTTCCTCTGTTTATTTCCTTTATTTACTTCCTTTCTTTATTTCCTTTCTTTATTTCCTTCCTTTATTTATTTCCTTTCTTTATTTCCTTTCTTTATTTACTTCCTTTATTTATTTACTTTCTTTATTTCCTTTATTAATTTGCTTTCTTTACTTCCTTTCTTTATTTCCTTTATTTATTTCCTTTCTTTATTTCCTTTCTTTATTTCCTTTCTTTATTTCCTTTCTTTATTTCCTTCCTTTGTTTATTTCCTTTCTTTTTTTCCTTTATTTATTTATTTCCTTTCTTTATTTCCTTTATTTATTTCCTTTCTTTATTTCCTTTGTTTATTTCCTTTATTTACTTCCTTTCTTTATTTCCTTTCTTTATTTTCTTCCTTTATTTATTTACCTTCTTTATTTCCATTCTTTATTTCCTTTATTTACTTCCTTTGTTTATTTCCTTTATTTCCTTTGTTTATTTCTTTTATTTATTTATTTCCTTTGTTTATTCCCTTTATTTATTTACTTCCTTTCTTTATTCCTTTCTTTATTTCCATTCTTTATTTCCTTTATGTATTTCCTTTATCCAGGCGATGAGACCTGGAAAAATCTCCGCTGTTTTTAACCCTTTCTGGTTTCCCACAGCTGAGAGGGTTGTGTGCTCCTGCCAGCCAGGCTTGGAGCTGGACAAACCTTGGGGGGAAAAAAAAAAGGGAGAAGAATTCACAGCTGATGCCCAAATATTGATGGGAACGTTTGTTCCTGTTGGTGTCGCCTCCGGCTTGGTCCTTGCGTGGTGACACCTCAGGGCTGGTGGTGGTGGGATGTCAAGTTGTCCCTTTTTTGGACCCAGAGGTGGGGCTCCTCAGAGGTGTTTTAAAAGACTTTTATTCCATTTTTGGCCTCGTGTTAAAGGTGAGACAATACAGAGAGAACACCCGTCTGAGGACACCGGGGCGAGGACCTGGAGCTCCATGGGACACATCCCCTGGTGGGGTCTGGAGGGGTCTGAGGACACCGGGGCAAGGACCTGGAGCTCCATGGGACACATCCCCTGGTGGGGTCTGGAGGGGTCTGAGAACACCGGGATGAGGACCTGGAGCTCCATGGGACACATCCCCTGGTGGGGTCTGGAGGGGTCTGAGAACACCGGGATGAGGACCTGGAGCTCCATGGGTGGTCAGGTTTTGGGAACTCTCTACAAATCCATTTCCCAATTGGGACACATCCCCTGGAGAACACCAGGATGAGGACCTGGAGCTCCTTGGGACACATCCCCTGGTGGGGTCTGGAGGGGTCTGAGGACACCGGGACGAGGACCTGGAGCTCCATGGGACACATCCCCTGGTGGGGTCTGGAGGGGTCTGAGGACACCGGGATGAGGACCTGGAGCTCCTTGGGACACATCCCCTGGTGGGGTCTGGAGGGGTCTGAGGACACTGGGGCGAGGACCTGGAGCTCCATGGGTGGTCAGGTTTTGAGAATTCTCTACAATTCCATTTCCCACATTGGAAAATGTGTCTCCACATCCTCTGGAGGCATCTGAGAACACCGGGACGAGGACCTGGAGCTCCATGGGTTGTCCTCTCTCATCCCCAGTGGCACCTCCGCGGTTTGGGCTCCAGAGTGTGGGACGAGCTGTTGGATTGACAGCTGGAGCTTTGGTCTGCCCATAACCAAACCCCACCCTGGGGGGCACAAGGCCGTCGGCTCGGTGGTGGGTTCAAGGCAGGATTTGCTGGTCCCAGAGGGTTTTTCCAGCCTGGGCGATCCCACGATCCGATCTGGGGACGGATGTCTGCTCCTTCCCCCTTGCTGCAGCCCCTGACACCACCCCTGGTGCCCCTCCGCCCACCGAGGGAGGCCGACAACCTCCACGTCCCCCCTGCCACCTCCAGCTTCTGATGTTTAAATGGAGCGGATTGACCCGGAGTGAGCGCGCTGAGCCCTGCCCGACCTTTGAGACGCCAGAGCCAGGGTTCGGCTTTCTGCAGCCCCGACCTCCTCCCGCATCTGCCTCCTCTCTCAACTCGCTGCCGCCTGCCCACCCTGCGGGGCTGGGGTTGTTCTGCTGGGCGCTGGAGTGGGCTCCTCCAGCCACCGGGAGCTTCCTCTGGTGGACAAAACGCCCGGCCGAACCCTTGGTGGGTCTGAGATCCAGAGAGGTGACCTCACACCTCACCAGGCCACTCCTGTGTCCAGCCGGACCATTGGTGGGTTTGATATTCAAACCAGGTGACCTCACACCTCATCAGGCCACTCCTGTGGCCCCCAGGGACACCAAGGGCACCCCCAGGGACACCTCGGGGACTGCCAGGGCCCCCCCAGGGACACCTAGGGGACAGCCAGGGCAGCCCAGGGACACTCAGGGCCCCCCCAGGGACACCTAGGGGACAGCCAGGGAACCCCAGGGACACCCTGGGCACCGCCAGGGACACCTAGGGGACAGCCAGGGAACCCCAGGGACAGCCAGGGCCCCCCCAGGGACACCTAGGGGACAGCCAGGGAACCCCAGGGACAGCCAGGGCCCCCCCAGGGACACCAAGGGGACAGCCAAAGCACCCCAGGGAGACCCAGGGCACCCCCAGGGACACTCTGGGCACCCCCAGGGACACCTAGGGGACAGCCAGGGCACCCCAGGGACAGCGAGGGCACCCCCAGGGATATTTAAAGGACTGCCAGGGCACTCCAGGGACTGCCAGGGCACCCCCAGGGACACCTAGGGGACAGCCAGGGCACCCCAGGGACACCCAGGGCACCCCCAGGGACACCTAGGGGACCTCCAGGGAACGCCAGGGACAGGTACGGGACAGCCAGGGAACCCCAGTGACACCCTGTGCACCCCCAGGGACACCCAGGGCACCCCCAGAGACACTGAGGGCACAGCCAGGGCACCCTAGGGACAGCCAGGGCACCCCAGGGACACCCGGGGCACCCCCAGGGACACCTAGGGACAGTCAGGGCACCCCAGGGACACCTAGGGGACAGCCAGGGCACCCTAGGGACAGCCAGGGCACCCCGAGGGACACCTAAGTGACAGCCAGGGCACCCCAGGGACATCGAGGGACAGCCAGGAACCCCCTGGGACAGCCAGCTCACCCCCACGGCCCCCTCCACCTCCAGGAGCTATCAAAACCCTCCTCAGGTTCTTTGATGCCTCAAATGGGCCGCCCAAACCTCCCGAATACCCCCCAAAGCACCCAAAGCAGCCCCCAGGACTCCCCCCAGACCCCCCACAACCCAAAAACCCCCTCCACGACAACTCAGGACCCCCAGGATCCCCCCAAATCCGCGCCCCCCTCACCCTGAGGTCCCGTTTGAGCCGCTCCACGTTGCGGACAGGCACCAGCTCATCAAGCCCCAAGCACCAACACCTGCGGGACTGGGATGGACTGAGAGCACTGGGAGGGTGACCAGAGAAACCTGGGATGGACGAAGAGTGGACTGGGATGAACTGGGATGAACTGGCAGGCGTGTGGGGGTCCATGGTGGCCACTCGGTGCCTTACTGGTCTATACTGGGATGGGTCGGATGGCCCCAGGGGAGGGGGTGAGGCCACACTGGTCCAGACTGGGAGGGGAGTCACCATGGCGCCGGAGGCGGAGTCGAGGATACGAGCGAGGCAGGGACACCTATGGGGACAGCCAGGGCAACCCAGGGACACCAGGGCCGCCCCCAGGGACACCTAGGGGACAGCCAGGGAACCCCAGGGACACCCTGGGCACCCCCAGGGACACCTAATGCACCCCCAGGGACACCTAGGGGACAGCCAGGGCACCCCAGGGACACCTAGGGGACAGGAAGGGCACCCCCAGGGACACCCTGGGCACCCCCAGGGACACCCAGGGCACTCCCAGGGACACCTAGGGGACAGCCAGGGCACCCCCAGGGACACCCAGGGCACCCCCAGGGACACCTCGGGGACTGCCAGGGCCCCCCCAGGGACACCTAGGGGACAGCCAGGGCAGCCCAGGGACACTCAGGGCACCCCCAGGGACACCGAGGGGACCTCCAGGGAATCCCAGGGACACGTACGGGACAGCCAGGGAACGCCAGTGACACCCAGTGCACCCCAGGGACACCCAGGGCCCCCCCAGGGACACCTAGGGGACAGCCAGGGAACCCCAGGGACACCTAGGGCACCCCCAGGGGTGCCCTGGCTGTCCCTGGGGCAGCCAGGGGGTGCCCTGGCTGTCCCCAAGGTGTCCCTGGGTTTGCCTTCCCTGTCCCCTAGGTGTCCCTGGGGTGCCCTGGCTGTCCCCTCGGTGTCCCTGGGGGTGCCCAGGGTGTCCCTGGAGTGCCCTGGCTGTCCCCTAAATGTCCCTGGGGGTGCCCTGCCTGTCCCCTTGGTGACCCTGGGAGTGCCCTGCGTGTCCCTGGGGTGCCCTGGCTGTCCCCTAGGTGTCCCTGGGGGTGCCCTAGGTGGCCCTGGGGGTGCCCTGGCTGTCCCTAGGGTGCCCTGGCTGTCCCGTAGGTGTCCCTGGGGAAGCCCAGGGTGTCCCTGGGGTTCCCTGGCTATCCCCTAGGTGTCCCTGGGGTTCCCTGGAGGTCCCCTAGGTGTCCCTGGGGGTGCCCTGGGTGTGCCTGGGGTGCCCTGGCTGTCCCCTAGGTGTCCCTGGGGGTGCCCTGGGTGTCCCTGGGGGGGCCCTGGCTGTGCCCTCGGTGTCCCTGAGGGTGCCCTGGCTGTCCCTCGGGTGCCCTGGCTGTCCCATAGGTGTCCCTGGGGGTGCCCAGGGTGTCCCTGGGGTTCCCTGGCTGTCCCCTAGGTGTCCCTGGGGGTGCCTTGGTGTCCCTCGGGCTTCTCTGGCTGTCCCCTAGGTGTCCCTGGGGGTGCCCTGGCTGTCCCCTAGGTGTCCCTGGGGGTGACCTTCCTGTCCCCTAGGTGTCCCTGGGGGTGCCCTGGCTGTCCCTAGGGTGCCCTGGCTGTCCCCTAGGTGTCCCTGGGGGTGCCCTGCGTGTCCCCTCGGTGTCCCTGGGGTTGCCCTGACTGTCCGTAGGGTGCCCTGGCTGTCCCCTAGGTGTCCCTGGGGGTGCCCTGGGTGTCCCTGGGGGGGCCCTGGCTGTCCCCTTGGTGTCCCTGGGGGTGCCCTGGCTGTGCCCTCTGTGTCCCTGAGGGTGCTCTGGCTGTCCCTAGGGTGCCCTGGCTGTGCCCTAGGTGTCCCAGGGGTGCCCTGGCTGTCCCGTCAGTGTCCCTGGGAGTGCCCTGGCTGTCCCTAGGGTGCCCTGTCTGTGCCCTTGGTGTCCCTGAGGGTGCCCTGGCTGTCCCTAGGGTGCCCTGGCTGTCCCCTAGGTGTCCCTGGGGTGCCCTGGTGTCCCTCGGGGTGCCCTGGCTGTCCCCTAGGTGTCCCTGGCGGTGCCCTGCCTGTCCCCTAGGTGTCCCTGGGGGTGCCCTGGCTGTCCCCAGGGTGCCCTGGCTGTGCCCTCGGTGTCTCTGGGGGTGCCCTGGCTGTCCCTAGGGTGCCCTGGCTGTCCCCTCGGTGTCCCTGGAGGTGCCCTGCGTGTCCCCTAGGTGTCTCTGGGGGTGCCCTTGCTGTCCCTAGGGTGCCCTGGCTGTGCCCTCAGTGTCTCTGGGGGTGCCCTGCCTGTCCTCTAGGTGTCCTTGGGGGTGCCCTGGCTGCCCCTCGGTGTCCCTGGGGGTGCCCTGGGTGTCCCTAGGGGGCCCTGGCTGTCCCCTAGGTGTCCCTGGGGGTGCCCTGGCTGCGCCCTAGGTATCCCTGGGGGTGCCCTGGCTGTCCCTAGGGTGCCCTGGCTGTGCCTTTGGTGTCCCTGGGGGTGCCCTGGCTGTCCCTAGGGTGCCCTGTCTGTCCCCTAGGTGTCCCTGGGTGTGCCCTGGGTGTGCCTGGGGTGCCCTGGCTGTCCCCTACGTGTCCCTGGGCTGCCCTGGGTGTCCCTGGGGATGCCCTGGCTGTCCCCTAGGTGTCCCTGGGGGTGCCCTGGGTGTCCCTGAGGTGCCCTGGCTTTCCCCTACGTGTCCCTGGGGTGCCCTGGCTGTTCCCTATGTGGCCCAGGCGGTGCCCTGGCTGTCCCTTGGGTGCCCTGGCCGTCCCCTAGGTGTCCTTGAGGGGTGCCCTGGGTGTCCCTGGGGGTGCCCTGGCTGTCCCCTAGGTGTCCTTGGGGGTGCCCTGGCTGTCCCTAGGGTGCCGTGGCTGTGCCCTCGGTGTCCCTGGGGTTGCCCTGGCTGTCCCTAGGGTGCCCTGGCAGTCCCCGAGGTGTCCCTGGGGGTGCCCTGGGTGTCCCTGGCGGTGCACAGGCTGTCACTGGGGTTCCCTGGCTGTCCCGTACGTGTCCCTGGGGGTGCCCTGGAGGTCCCCTAGGTGTCCCTGGGGGTGCCCTCGCATTCCCTGGGGTGTCCCTGGGGGTCCCCTTGGTGTCCCTGGGGGTGCCCAGGGTGTCCCTTAGGTGTCGCTGGGGGTGCCCTTGATGTCCCCTAACTGTCCCTGGGGGTACCCTGGCTATCCCTAGGGTGCCCTGTCTGTGCCCTTGGTGTCCTTGGGGGTACCCTGGCTGTCCCTAGGGTGCCCTGTCTGTCCCCTAGGTGTCCCTGGGGGTGTCCTGGCTTTCCCCTCGGTGTCCCTGGGGGTACCCTGGCTGTCCCTGGGGGTGCCCTGGCTGTCCCCTAGGTGTCCCTGGGGGTGTCCTGGCTTTCCCCTCGGTGTCCCTGGGGGTGCCCTGCCTGTCCCTGGGGGTGCCCTGCCTGTCCCCTAGGTGTCCCTGGGGGGGCCCTGGCTGTCCCCTAGGTGTCCCTGGGGGTGCCCTGGCTTCCCTAGAGTGCCCTGGCTGTCCCCTAAATGTCCCTGGAAGTGCCCTGGGTGTCCCTGGGGTGCCCTGGCTCTCCCCAAGGTGTCCCTGTGGGTGCCCAGAGTGTCCCTGGGAGTGCCCTGGCTGTCCCCTAGGCGTCTCTGGGGGTGCCCTGCCTTCCCCTAGGTGTCCCTGGGGGTGCCCTGCCTGTCCCCTTGGTGTCCCTAGGGGTGTCCTGGGTGTCCCCGGAGTGCCCTGGCTGACCCCTAAATGTCCCTGGGGGTACCCTGGCTGTCCCCTAGGTGTCCCTGGGGGTGTCCTACCTTCCCCTAGGTGTCCCTGGGGGTGCCCTAGGTGTCCCTGGGGGTGCCCTGGGTGTCCCTGGCGTGCCCTGGCTGTCCCCAAGGTGTCCCTGTGGGTGCCCATAGTGTCCCTGCGAGTGTCCTGGCTGTCCCCTAGGGGTCTCTGGGGGTGCCCTGGGTGTCACTGGAGTGCCCGTGCTGTCGCCTAAATGTCCCTGGGGGTGCCCTGGCTGTCCCCTAGGTGTCCCTGGGGGTGCCCTGCCTGTCCCCTAGGTGTCCCTGGGGGTTCCCTGGCTGTCCCCAGGGTGCCCTGGCTGTGCCCTCGGTGTCTCTGGGGGTGCCCTGGCTGTCCCTAGGGTGCCCTGGCTGTCCCCTCGGTGTCCCTGGAGGTGCCCTGCGTGTCCCCTAGGTGTCTCTGGGGGTGCCCTTGCTGTCCCTAGGGTGCCCTGGCTGTGCCCTCAGTGTCTCTGGGGGTGCCCTGGCTGTCCCCTAGGTGTCACTGGGGGTGCCCTGTGGGTCCCTGGAGTGCCCTGGGGGTGCTCTGGTGTCCCTGGGGGTGCCCTGGCTGTCCCTGGAGTGCCCTGGCTGTCCCCTAGGTGTCCCTGGGAAGGCCCTGGCTGTCCCCTAGGTGTCCCTGGGGTGCCCTGGCTGTCCCCTAGGTGTCCCTGGGGGTCCCCTTGGTGTCCCTGGGGGTGCCCAGGGTGTCCCTTAGGTGTCCCTGGGGGTGCCCTTGCTGTCCCCTTGGTGTCCCTGGTGGTGCCCTGGCTGTGCCCTCGGTGTCCCTGAGGGCGCCCTGGCTGTCCCTAGGGTGCCCTGGCTGTGCCCTTGGTGTCCCTGGGGGTGCCCTGGCTGTCCCTAGGGTGTCCTGGCTGTCCCCTAGGTGTCCCTGGGGGTGCCCTGGCTGTCCCTAGGGTAACCTGGCTGTCCCCTAGGTGTCCCTGGGGGATCCCTGCCTGTCCTCTAGGTGTCCCTGGGGGTGCCCTGGCTGTCCCCAGGGTACCCTGGCTGTTCCCTCGGTGTCTCTGGGGGTGCCCTGTCTGTCCCTAGGGTGCCCTGGCTGTCCCCTAGGTGTCCCTGGGGGTTCCCTGCGAGTCCCCTAAGTGTCCTTGGGGGTGCCCTGGCTATCCCTAGGGTGCCGTGGCTGTGCCCTCGGTGTCCCTGGGGTTGCCCTGGCTGTCCCTAGGGTGCCCTGGCTGTCCCCGAGGTGTCCCTGGGGGTGCCCTGGCTGTCCCTCGGGTTCCCTGGCTGTCCCCTAGGTGTACCTGGGGGTGCCCTGGCTGTCCCTCGGGTGCCCTGGCTGTCCCCTAGGTGTCCCTGGGGGTGCCCTGGGTGTCCCTGGGGTGCCCTGGCTGTCCCCAACTTGTCCCTGTGGGTGCTCAGAGTGTCCCTGGGAGTGCCCTGCCTGTCCCCTAGGTGTCCCTGGGGGTGCCCTGGGTGTCCCTGGGGTGCCCTGGCTGTCCCCTTGGTGTCCCTGGGGGTGCCCTGTGGGTCCCTGGGGTGCCCTGGAAGTGCCCTGGTGTCCCTGGGGGTGCCCTGGCTGTCCCCTTGGTGTCCCTGGGGGTGCCCGGGGTGACCCTGGGGATGCCCTGGCTGTCCCCTCGGTGTCCCTGGGGGGGCCCTGGCTGTCCCCTAGGTGTCCCTGGGGGTGCCCTGGCTGTCCCCGGGGTGCCCTGGCTGTCCCTGGGGTGCCCTGGGGTGCCCTGGCTGTCCCGTAGGTGTCCCTGGGCTGCCCTGGCTGTCCTTGGGGTTCCCTCGCTGTGCCCTTGGTGTCCCTGAGGGTGCCCTGGCTGTCCCTAGGGTGCCCTGGCTGTGCCCTAGGTGTCTCTGGGGTGCCCTGGCTCTCCCTAAGGGGTCCCTGGGGGTGCCCTGGCTGTCCACTAGGTGTCCCTGGGGTGCCCTGGGTGTCCCTGGGGTGCCCTGGCTGTCCCTTAGGTGTCCCTGGGGGGGCCCTGGTTGTCCCCTAGGTGTCCCTGGGGGTGACCTGGCTGCCCCTGGGGTGCCCTGGCTGTCCCCTAGATGTCCCTGGAAGTCGCCTAGGTGTCCCTGGGGGTGCCCTCGCTGTCCCTGGGGTGCCCTGGCTGTCCCCTCGGTGTCCCTGGGGGTGCCCTGGCTGTCCCCTAGGTGTCCCTGGGGGTCCCCTTGGTGTCCCTGGGGGTGCCCTGGCTGTCCCCTAGGTGTCTCTGGGGGTGCCCTGGGTGTCCCTGGGCTGCCCTGGCTGTCCCCTAGGTGTCCCTGGGCGTGCCCTGGGTGTCCCTGGGGGTGCACAGGGTGTCACTGGGGTCCCATGGCCGTGACGTACGTGTCCCTAGGGGTTCCCTGAAGGTACCCTAGGTGTCCCTGGGACTGCCCTGGATGTCCCTGGGGGGGCCCTGGCTGTCCCTGGGGGTGCCCTGGCTGTCCCTTAGGTGGCCCTGGGGGTGCCCTGGCTGTCCCCTAGGTGTCAATGGGGGTGCCCTGGCTTTACCCTCGGTGTCCCTGGGGGTGCCCTGCCTGTCCCCTAGGTGTCCCTGGGGGTGCCCTGCCTGTCCCCTAGGTGTCCCTGGGGGTGCCCTCGCTGTTCCTGGGGTGCCCTGGCTGTCCCCTAGGCGGCCCTGGGGGTGCCCTGGGTGTCCCTGGGGTGCCCTGGCTGTCCCCTAGGTGTCCCTGGGGGGGACCTGGCTGTCCACTAGGTGTCCATGGGGGTGCCCTGGGTGTCCCTGGGGTTCCCTGGCTATCCCCTACGTGTCCCTGGGGTTGCCCAGGGTGTCCCTAGGGGTGCCCTGGCTGTCCCCTAGGTGTCCCTGGGAGTGCCCTGGGTATCCCTGGGGTACCCTGGCTGTCCCCTAGGTGTCCCTGGGGGTGCCCTGCCTGTCCCCTAGGTGTCCCTGGGAGTGCCCTGGCTGTGCCATCGGTGTCCCTGAGGGTGCCCTGGGTGTCCCTGGGGGGGCCCTGGCTGTCCCCTAGGTGTCCCTGGGGGTGCCCTGGGTGTCCCTAGGGTGCCCTGGCTGTCCCCTAGGTGTCCCTGGGGAAGCCCTGGCTCTCCCTAGGGTGCCCTGGCTGTGCCCTCAGTGTCTCTGGGGGTGCCCTAGGTGTCCATGGGGGTGCCCTGGAGGTCCCCTAGGTGTCCCTGGGGGTGCCCTCGCATTCCCTGGGGTGTCCCTGGGGGTCCCCTTGGTGTCCCTGGGGGTGCCCAGGGTGTCCCTTAGGTGTCGCTGGGGGTGCCCTTGATGTCCCCTAACTGTCCCTGGGGGTACCCTGGCTGTCCCTAGGGTGCCCTGTCTGTCCCCTAGGTGTCCATGGGGGTGTCCTGGCTTTCCCCTCGGTGTTCCTTGGGGTGCCCTGCCTGTCCCTGGGGGTGCCCTGCCTGTCCCCTAGGTGTCCCTGGGGGGGCCCTGGCTGTCCCCTAAATGTCCCTGGAAGTGCCCTGGGTGTCCCTGGGGTGCCCTGGCTCTCCCCAAGGTGTCCCTGTGGGTGCCCAGAGTGTCCCTGGGAGTACCCTGGCTGTCCCCTAGGCGTCTCTGGGGGTGTCCTGCCTTCCCCTAGGTGTCCCTGGGGGTGCCCTAGGTGTCCCTGGGGGTGCCCTGGGTGTCCCTGGCGTGCCCTGGCTGTCCCCAAGGTGTCCCTGTGGGTGCCCAGAGTGTCCCTGCGAGTGCCCAGGCTGTCCCCTAGGGGTCTCTGGGGGTGCCCTGGGTGTCACTGGAGTGCCCGTGCTGTCCCCTAAATGTCCCTGGGGGTGCCCTGGCTGTCCCCTAGGTGTCCCTGGGGGTGCCCTGCCTGTCCCCTAGGTGTCCCTGGGGGTGCCCTGCCTGTCCCTTAGGTGTCCCTGAGGTTCCCTGGCTGTCCCCTAGGTGTCCCTGAGGGTGCACTGGCTGTCCCCAAGGTGTCCCTGGGGGTGCCCTGCCTGTCCTCTCGGTGTCCCTGGGGGTGCCCTGGCTGTGTCCTGGGTGTCCCTGGGCGTGCACTGGGTGTCCCTGGGGTTCCCTGGCGGTCCCCTAGGTGTCCCTGGGGGGGCCCTGGCTGTCCCCTCGGTGTCCCTGGGGGTGCCCTGGGTGTCCCTGGGGGGGCCCTGGCTGTCCCCTAGGTGTCCCTGGGGGTGCCCTGGGTGTCCCTAGGAGGTCCCTGGCTGTCCCCTAGGGGTCTCTGGGGGTGCCCTGGCTGTCCCGTCAGTGTCCCTGGGGGTGCCCTGCCTGTCCTCTAGGTGTCCCTGGGGGTGCCCTGCCTGTCCCTTAGGTGTCCCTGAGGTTCCCTGGCTGTCCCCTAGGTGTCCCTGAGGGTGCACTGGCTGTCCCCTAGGTGTCCCTGGGGGTGCCCTGGCTGTCCCCTAGGTGTCCCTGGGGGTGCCCTGGGTGTGCCTGGGGTGCCCTGGCTGTCCCCTAGGTGTCCCTGGGGGTGCCCAGGGTGTCCCTGGGGGTGCCCTGTGGGTCCCTGGGGTGCCCTGGAAGTGCCCTGGTGTCCCTGGGGTGCCCTGGCTATCCCTGGGGTGCCCTGGGGTGCCCTGGCTGTCCCGTAGGTGTCCCTGGGCTGCCCTCGCTGTCCCTGGGGTGCCCTGGCTGTCCCCTCGGTGTCCCTGGGGGTGCCCTGGCTGTCCCCTAGGTGTCCCTGGGGGTCCCCTTGGTGTCCCTGGGGGTGCCGTGGCTGTCCCCTAGGTGTCCCTGTGGGTGCCCTGGGTGTCCCTGGGGGTGCACAGGGTGTCACTGGGGTCCCATGACCGTCACGTACGTGTCCCTAGGGGTTCCCTGAAGGTACCCTAGGTGTCCCTGGGGCTGCCCTGGGTGTCCCTGGGGTGCCCTGGCTGTCCCCTAGGTGTCCCTGGGGGTGCCCTGCCTGTCCCCTAGGTGTCCCTGGGGGTGCCCTCGCTGTCCCTGGGGTGCCCTGGCTGTCCCCTAGGCGGCCCTGGGGGTGCCCTGGGTGTCCCTGGGGTGCCCTGGCTGTCCCCTAGGTGTCCCTGGGGGGGCCCTGACTGTCCCCTAGGTGTCCCTGGGGGTGCCCTGCCTGTCCCCTATGTGTCCATGGGGGTGCCCTGGGTGTCCCTGGGGTTCCCTGGCTGTCCCCTTCGTGTCCCTGGGGTTGCCCAGGGTGTCCCTAGGGGTGCCCTGGCTGTCCCCTAGGTGTCCCTGGGAGTGCCCTGGGTATCCCTGGGGTACCCTGGCTGTCCCCTAGGTGTCCCTGGGGGTGCCCTGCCTGTCCCCTAGGTGTCCCTGGGAGTGCCCTGGCTGTGCCATCGGTGTCCCTGAGGGTGCCCTGGGTGTCCCTGGGGGGGCCCTGGCTGTCCCCTAGGTGTCCCTGGGGGTGCCCTGGGTATCCCTAGGGTGCCCTGGCTGTCCCCTAGGTGTCCCTGGGGAAGCCCTGGCTCTCCCTAGGGTGCCCTGGCTGTGCCCTCAGTGTCTCTGGGGGTGCCCTAGGTGTCCATGGGGGTGCCCTGGAGGTCCCCTAGGTGTCCCTGGGGGTGCCCTCGCATTCCCTGGGGTGTCCCTGGGGGTCCCCTTGGTGTCCCTGGGGGTACCCTGGCTGTCCCTAGGGTGCCCTGTCTGTCCCCTAGGTGTCCATGGGGGTGTCCTGGCTTTCCCCTCGGTGTCCCTGGGGGTACCCTGGCTGTCCCTGGGGGTGCCCTGGCTGTCCCCTAGGTGTCCCAGGGGGTGTCCTGGCTTTCCCCTCGGTGTCCCTGGGGGTGCCCTGCCTGTCCCTGGGGGTGCCCTGCCTGTCCCCTAGGTGTCCCTGGGGGGGCCCTGGCTGTCCCCTAGGTGTCCCTGGGGGTGCCCTGGCTTTCCTAGGGTGCCCTGGCTGTCCCCTAAATGTCCCTGGAAGTGCCCTGGGTGTCCCTGGGGTGCCCTGGCTCTCCCCAAGGTGTCCCTGTGGGTGCCCAGAGTGTCCCTGGGAGTGCCCTGGCTGTCCCCTAGGTGTCCCTAGGGGTGTCCTGGGTGTCCCTGGAGTGCCCTGGCTGACCCCTAAATGTCCCTGGGGGTACCCTGGCTGTCCCCTAGGGGTCTCTGGGGGTGCCCTGGCTGTCCCGTCAGTGTCCCTGGGGGTGCCCTGCCTGTCCCTTAGGTGTCCCTAGGGTGCCATGGCTGTCCCTAGGGTACCCTGGCTGTCCCCTCGGTTTCCCTGGGGGTGCCCTGGGTGTCCCTGGGGGTGCCCAGGCTGTCCCCTAGGTGTCCCTGGAGGGGCCCTGGGTGTCCCTGGGGTGCCCTGGCTGTCCCTGGGGTGCCCGGGAGGTCCCCTACGTGTCCCTGGGGTGCCCTGGCTGTCCCGTTAGTGTCCATGAGGGTGCCCTGTGTGTCCCTGGCGTGCCCTGGCTGTCTCCTAGGTGTCCCTGGGGGTGCCCTGGCTGTCCTCTAGGTGTCCCTGGGGTGCCCTGGGTGTCCCTGGCGTGCCCTGGCTGTCCTCTAGGTGTCCCTTTGGGTGCCCTCCCTGTCCCTCGGGATGCCCTGGCTGTCCCCTAGGTGTCCCTGGGGGTGGCCTGGGTGTCCCTGAGGTGACCTGGCTGTCCCCTAGGTGTCCCTGGGGGGGCCCTGGCTGTCCCCTAGGTGTCCCTGGGGGTGCCGTGGCTGTCCCTGGGGTGCCCTGGCTGTCCCCTAGGTGTCCCTGGGGGTGCCCTGGCTGTCCCTGGGGTGCCCTGGCTGTCCCCTCGGTGTCCCTGGGGGTGCCCTGCGTGTCCCTGGGAGTGCCCTCGCTGTCCCCTAGGGGTCTCTGGGGGTGCCCTGGCTGTCCCGTCAGTGTCCCTGGGTGTGCCCTGCCTGTCCCCTAGGTGTCCCTGGGGGTGCCATGCCTGTCCCCTAGGTGTCCCTGGGGGTTCCCTGCCTGTCCCCTAGGTGTCCCTGGGGGTGCCCTGGGTGTCCCTGGAGTGCCCTGGCTGTCCCCTAAATGTCCCTGGGGGAGCCCTGGCTGTCCCCTAGGTGTCCCTGGGGGTGTCCTGCCTTCCCCTAGGTGTCCCTGGGGGTGCCCTGGGTGTCCCTGGGGTGCCCTGGCTGTCCCTAGGGTGCCCTGCCTGTCCCCTCGGTGTCCCTGGGGGTGCCCTGGCTGTCTTTAGGGTGCCCTGGCTGTCCCCTAGGTGTCCCTGGGGGTGCCCTGCGTGTCCCTGGGGTGCCCTGGCTGTCCCCTAGGTGTTTCTGGCGGTGCCCTAGGTGTCCCTGGGGGTGCCCTGGCTGTCCCTAGGGTGCCCTGGCTGACTCCTAGGTGTCCCTGGGGGTGCCCTGGGTGTCCCTGGGGGTGCCCTGGCTGTCCCCAAGGTGTCCCTGTGGGTGCCCAGAGTGTCCCAGGGAGTGCCCTGCCTGTCCCCTAGGTGTCCCTGGGGGTGCCCTGGGTGTCCCTGGGAGTGCCCTGCCTGTCCCCTAGGTGTCCCTGGGGGTACCCTGGCTGTCCCTCGGGTTCCCTGGCTGTCCCCTAAGTGTCCCTGGGGGTGCCCTGGGTGTCCCCTAGGTGTCCCTGAGGGTGCCCTGGCAGTCCCCGAGGTGTCCCTGGGGGTGCCCTGGGTGTCCCTGGGGGTGCACAGGGTGTCACTGGGGTTCCCTGGCTGTCCCGTACGTGTCCCTGGGGTTCCCTGGAGGACCCCTAGGTGTCCCCGGGGGTGCCCTGAGTGTCCCTGGGCTGCCCTGGCTGTCCCCTAGGTGTCCCTGAGGGGGCCCTGGCAGTCCCCTAGGTGTCCCTGGGGGTGCCATCGCTGTCCCTGGAGTGCCCTGGCTGTCCCCTAGGTGTCCCTGGGGGTGCCCTGGCTGTTCCCTAGGTTTCCCTGGGGGTGCCCTTGCTGTGCCCTAGGTGTCCCTGGGGGTGCCCTGGCTGTCCCCTAGGTGTCCCTGGGGGTGCCCAGGGTGTCCCTGGGGATGCCCTGGCTGTCCCCTAGGTGTCTCTGGGGGTGCCCTGGGTGTCCCTGGGGGGGCCCTGGCTGTCCTCTAGGGTCCCTGGGGGTGCCCTCCCTGTCCCTCGGGGTGCCCTGGCTGTCCCCTAAGTTTCCCTGGCGGTGCCCTGGGTGTCCCTGGGCGTGCCCTCGCTGTCCCTGGGGTGTCCTGGCTGTCCCCTAGGTGGCCCTGGGGGTGCCCTGGCTGTCCCTGGGGGTGCCCTGGAGGTCCCCTAGGTGTCCCTGGGGGTGCCCTGGCTGTCCCTGGGGGTGCCCTGGCTGTCCGTAGGGTTCCCTGGCTGTCCCCCAGGTGTCCCTGGGGGTGCCCTGGGTGTCCCTTGGGTTCCCTGGCTGTCCCCTAGGTGTCCCTGGGGGTGCATTAGGTGTCCCTGGGGGTGCCCAGGGTGTCCCTGGGGTTCCCTGGCTGTCCCCTAGGTGTCCCTGGGGGGGCCCTGGTGTTCCTGGGTTGCCCTGGCTGTCCCATAGGTGTCCCTGCCTCGCTCGTATCCTCGACTCCGCCTCCGGCGCCATGGTGACTCCCCTCCCAGTCTGGACCAGTGTGGCCTCACCCCCTCCCCTGGGGCCATCCGACCCATCCCAGTCTAGACCAGTAAGGCACCGAGTGGCCACCATGGACCCCCACACGCCTGCCAGTTCATCCCAGTCCACTCTTCGTCCATCCCAGGTTTCTCTGGTCACCCTCCCAGTGCTCTCAGTCCATCCCAGTCCCGCAGGTGTTGGTGCTTGGGGCTTGATGAGCTGGTGCCTGTCCGCAACGTGGAGCGGCTCAAACGGGACCTCAGGGTGAGGGGGGCGCGGATTTGGGGGGATCCTGGGGGTCCTGAGTTGTCGTGGAGGGGGTTTTTGGGTTGTGGGGGGTCTGGGGGGAGTCCTGGGGGCTGCTTTGGGTGCTTTGGGGGGTATTCGGGAGGTTTGGGCGGCCCATTTGAGGCATCAAAGAACCTGAGGAGGGTTTTGATAGCTCCTGGAGGTGGAGGCGGCCGTGGGGGTGAGCTGGCTGTCCCAGGGGGTTCCTGGCTGTCCCTCGATGTCCCTGGGGTGCCCTGGCTGTCACTTAGGTGTCCCTCGGGGTGCCCTGGCTGTCCCTAGGGTGCCCTGGCTGTCCCCTAGGTGTCCCTGGGGTGCCCTGACTGTCCCTAGGTGTCCCTGGGGGTGCCCCGGGTGTCCCTGGGGTGCCCTGGGGGTACCATGGCTGTCCCTGGAGGTGCCCTGCCTGTCCCCTAGGTGTCCCTGGGGTGCCCTGGCTGTCCCCTAGGTGTCCCTGGAGGTGCCCTGGCTGTCTCGTCAGTGTCCCTGGGGTGCCCTGGCTGTCTCGTCAGTGTCCCTGGGGGTGCCCTGGCTGTCCCCTAGGTGTCCCTGGGGGTGCCCTGGGTGTCCCTGGGGTGCCCTGGCTGACCCCAAGGTGTCCCTGGGGTGCCCTGGCTGTCCCCTAGGTGTCCCTGGAGGTGCCCTGGGTGTCCCTGGGGGTGCCGTGGCAGTCCCCTAGGTGTCCCTGGGGATGCCCTGGGTGTCCCAGGAGTGCCCGTGCTGTCCCCTAAATGTCCCTGGGGGTGCCCTGGCTGTCCCCTAGGTGTCCCTGGGGGTGCCCTGCCTGTCCCCTAGGTGTCCCTGGAAGTGCCCTGGCTGTCTTTAGGGTGCCCTGGCTGTCCCCTAGGTGTCCCTGTGGGTGCCCTGGGTGTCCCTGGGGTGCCCTGCCTGTCCCCTAGGTGTCCCTGGGGGTGCCCTAGGTGTCCCTGGGGGTGCCCTGGCTGTCACTAGGGTGCCCTGGGTCTCCCTGGGGTGCCCTGGCTGTCCCCAAGGTGTCCCTGTGGGTGCCCAGAGTGTCCCTGGGAGTGCCCTGGCTGTCTTTAGGGTGCCCTGGCTGTCCCCTAGGTGTCCCTGGGGGTGCCCTGCGTGTCCCTGGGGTGCCCTGCCTGTCCCCTAGGTGTCCCTGGGGGTGCCCTGGCTGTCCCTAGGGTGCCCTGCCTGTCCCCTAGGTGTCCCTGGGGGTGCCCTGGGTGTCCCTGGGGTGCCCTGGCTGTCCTCTAGGTGTCCCTGGGGGTGCCCTGGGTGTCCCTGGGGTGCCCTGGCTGTCCCCTAGGTGTTTCTGGGGTTGCCCTGGCTGTGCCCTCGGTGTTCCGGAGGGTGCTCTGGCTGTCCCTAGGGTGCCCTGTCTGTCCCCTAGGTGTCCCCGGGGGTGCCCTGGCTGTCCCTGGGGGAGTCCTGGCTGTCTCTGGGGGTGCCCTGGCTGTCCCCTAGGTGTCACTGGGGGTGCCCTGGCTTTCCCCTCGGTGTCCCTGGGGGTGCCCTGCCTGTCCCCTAGGTGTCCCTGGGGGTGCGCTCGCTGTCCCTGGAGGTGCCCTGGGTGTCCCTGGGGGTGCCCTGGCAATCCCCTAGGTGTCCCTGGGGGTGCCCTGGGTGTCCCTGGAGTGCCCGTGCTGTCCCCTAAATGTCCCTGGGGGTGCCCTGGCTGTCCCCTAGGTGTCCCTGGGGGTGCCCTGCCTGTCCCCTAGGTGTCCCTGGGAGTGCCCAGGCTGTCTTTAGGGTGCCCTGGCTGTCCCCTAGGTGTCCCTGGGGGTGCCCTGCGTGTCCCTGGGGTGCCCTGCCTGTCCCCTAGGTGTCCCTGGGGGTGCCCTAGGTGTCCCTGGGGGTGCCCTGGCTGTCCCTAGGGTGCCCTGGCTGTGCCCTTGGTGTCCCTGGGGGTGCCCTGGCTGTCCCTAGGGTGCCCTGTCTGTCCCCTAGGTGTCCCTGGGGGTGCCCTGGTGTCCCTCGGGGTGTCCTGGCTGTCCCCTAGGTTTCCCTGGGGGTGCCCTGGCTGTCCCTAGGGTGCCCTGGCTGTCCCCTAGGTGTCCCTGGGTGTGCCCTGGATGTGCCTGGGGTGCCCTGGCTGTCCCCTAGGTGTCCCTGGGGGTGCCCTGGGTGTCCCTAGGGGTGCCCTGACTGTCCCCTTGCTGTCCCTGGGGATGCCCTGGCTGTCCCTGGGGTGCCATGGCTGTCCTCTACGTGTCCCTGGGGGTGCCCTGGCTGTCCCCTCGGTGTCCCTGGGGGTGCCCTGGGTGTCCCTGGAGTGCCCTGCCTGTCCCCTAAATGTCCCTGGGGGAGCCCTGGCAGTCCCCTAGGTGTCCCTGGGGCTGCCCTGGGTGTCCCTGGGGTGCCCTGGCTGTCCCCTAGGTGTCCCTGGGGGTGCCCTGGATGTCCCTGGGGGGGCCCTGGCTGTCCCTGGGGGTGCCCTGGCTGTCCCCTAGGTGTCCCTGGGGGTGCCCTGGCTGTCCCTGGGGGAGCCCTGGCTGTCTCTGGGGGTGCCCTGGCTGTCCCCTAAGTGTCACTGGGGGTGCCCTGGCTTTCCCCTCGGTGTCCCTGGGGGTGCCCTGCCTTTCCCCTAGGTGTCCCTGGGGTGCCCTGCCTCTCCCCTAGGTGTCCCTGGGGGTGCCCTCGCTGTCCCTGAAGTGCCCTGGCTGTCCCCTAGGTGTCCCTGGGGGTGCCCTGGGTGTCCCTGGGGGTGCCGTGGCAGTCCCCTAGGTGTCCCTGGGGGTGCCCTGGGTGTCCCTGGGGTGCCCTGGCTGTCCCCTTGGTGTCCCTTGGGGTGCCCTGTGGGTCCCTGGGGTGCCCTGGAGGTGCCCTGGTGTCCCTGGGGGTGCCCTGGCTGTCCCCTAGGTGTCCCTGGGGGTGCCCTGGGTGTCCCTGGGGGTGCCCTGGCTGTCTCCTAAATGTCCCTGGAGGTGCCCTGGGTGTCCCTTGAGTGCCCTGGCTGTCCCCTACATGTCCCTAGGGGTGCCTTGGCTGTCCCCTAGGTGTCCCTGGAGGTGCCCTGGGTGTCCCTGGGGGTGCCGTGGCAGTCCCCTAGGTGTCCCTGGGGGTGCCCTGGGTGTCCCTGGAGTGCCCGTGCTGTCCCCTAAATGTCCCTGGGGGTGCCCTGGCTGTCCCCTAGGTGTCCCTGGGGATGCCCTGCCTGTCCCCTAGGTGTCCCTGGGGGTGCCCTGGCTGTCTTTAGGGTGCCCTGGCTGTCCCCTAGGTGTCCCTGGGGGTGCCCTGCCTGTCCCCTAGGTGTCGTTGGGGGTGCCCTGGATGTCCCTGGGGGTGCCCTTCCTGTCCCCTAGGTGTCCCTGGGGGTACCCTGGGTGTCCCTGGGGTGCCCTGGCTGTCCCCTTGGTGTCCCTTGTGGTGCCCTGTGGGTCCCTGGAGTGCCCTGGGGGTGCTCTGGTGTCCCTGGGGGTGCCCTGGCTGTCCCCTAGGTGTCCCTGGGGGTGCCCTGGCTGTCCCTGGAGTGCCCTGGCTGTCCCCTAGGTTTCCCTGGGGGGGCCCTGGCTGTCCCCTAGGTGTTCCTGGGAGTGCCCTGGGTGACCCTGGGGGTGCACAGGGTGTCACTGGGGTTCCCTGGCTGTCCTGTACGTGTCCCTGGCGGTGCCCTGGAGGTCCCCTAGGTGTCCCTGGGGGTGCCCTCGCTGTGCCTGGGGTGCCCTGGCTGTCCCCTAGGTGTCCCTGGGGGTCCCCTTGGTGTCCCTGGGGGTGCCCAAGGTATCCGTTAGGTGTCGCTGGGGGTGCCCTGGCTGTCCCTGGGGTGCTCTGGATGTCCCCTTGGTGTCCCTGGGAGTGCCCTGGCTGTCCCTAGGGTGCCCTGGCTGTCCCCTAGGTGTCCCTGGGGTGCCCTGGTGTCCCTCGGGGTCCCCTGGCTGTCCCCTAGGTGTCCCTGGCGGTGCCCTGCCTGTCCCCAGGGTGCCCTGGCTGTGCCCTCGGTGTCTCTGGGGGTGCCCTGGCTGTCCCTAGGGTGCCCTGGCTGTCCCCTCGGTGTCCCTGGAGGTGCCCTGCGTGTCCCCTAGGTGTCCTTGGGGGGGCCCTGGCTGCCCCTCGGTGCCCCTGGGGGTGCCCTGGGTGTCCCTGGGGGGCCCTGGCTGTCCCCTAGGTGACCCTGGGGGTGCCCTGGCTGCGCCCTAGGTATCCCTGGGGGTGCCCTGGTGTCCCCCGGGGTTCCCTGGGTGTCCCCTAGGTGTCCCTGGGGGTGCCCTGGCTGTCCCTAGGGTGCCCTGTCTGTCCCCTAGGTGTCCCTGGGGGTGCCCTGGTGTCCCTCGGGGTTCCCTGGGTGTCCCCTAGGTGTCCCTGGGGGTGCCCTGGCTGTCCCTGCAGTGCCCTGGCTGTCCCCTTCGTGTCCCTGGGTGTGCCCTGGGTGTGCCTGGGGTGCCCTGGCTGTCCCCTAGGTGTCCCTGGGGGTGCCCTGGCTTTCGCCTCGGTGTCCCTGGGGGTGCCCTGCCTGTCCCCTAGGTGTCCCTGGGGGTACCCTGGGTGTCCCTGGGGTGCCCTGGCTGTCCCCTTGGTGTCCCTGGGGGTGCCCTGTGGGTCCCTGGGGTGCCCTGGAGGTGCCCTGGTGTCCCTGGGGGTGCCCTGGCTCACCCCTAGGTGTCCCTGGGGTGCCCTGGCTGTCCCTGGAGTGCCCTGGCTGTCCCCTCGGTGTCCCTGGGGGGGCCCTGGGTGTCCCTGGGAGTGCCCTGCCTGTCCCCTAGGTGTCCCTGGCGGTGCCCTGGGTGTCCCTGGGGGGCCCTGACTGTCCCCTAGGTGTCCCTGGGGGTGCCCTGCCTGTCCCCTAGGTGTCCCTGGGGGTGCCCTGGCTGTCCTCTAGGTGTCCCTGGGGGTGCCCTGGGTGTCCCTGGGGGGGCCCTGACTGTCCCCTAGGTGTCCCTGGGGGTGCCCTGCCTGTCCCCTAGGTGTCCCTGGGGGTTCCCTGGCTGTCCTCTAGGTGTCCCTGGGGGTGCCCTGGCTGTCCCTCGGGGTGCCCTGGCTGTCCCCTAAGTGTCCCTGGGGGTGCCCTGGGTGTTCCTGGGGTGCCCTGGCTGTCCCCAAGGTGTACCTGTGGGTGCCCAGAGTGTCCCTGGGAGTGCCCTGCCTGTCTCCTAGGTGTCCCTGGGGGTGCCCTGGGTGTGCCTGGGGAGCCCTGGCTGTCCCCTAGGTGTCCCTGGGGGGGCCCTGGGTGTCCCTGGGGGGGCCCTGGCTGTCCCCTAGGGGTCTCTGGGGGTGCCCTGCCTGTCCCCTAGATGTCCCTGGGGGTGCCCTGGCTGTGCCCTCGGTGTCCCGGAGGGTGCCCTGGCTGTCCCTAGGGTGCCCTGGCTACGCCCTAGGTGTCCCTGGGGGTGCCCTGGCTGTCCCTAGGGTGCCCTGGCTGTGCCCTTGGTGTCCCTGGGGGTGCCCTGGCTGTCCCTAGGGTGCCCTGTCTGTCCCCTAGGTGTCCCTGGGGGTGCCCTGGTGTCCCTCGGGGTGTCCTGGCTGTCCCCTAGGTTTCCCTGGGGGTGCCCTGGCTGTCCCTAGGGTGCCCTGGCTGTCCCCTAGGTGTCCCTGGGTGTGCCCTGGATGTGCCTGGGGTGCCCTGGCTGTCCCCTAGGTGTCCCTGGGGGTGCCCTGGGTGTCCCTGGGGGTGCCCTGATTGTCCCCTAGCTGTCCCTGGGGGTGCCCTGGCTGTCCCTGGGGTGCCATGGCTGTCCTCTACGTGTCCCTGGGGGTGCCCTGGCTGTCCCCTCGGTGTCCCTGGGGGTGCCCTGCCTTTCCCCTAGGTGTCCTTGGGGGGGCCCTGGCTGTCCCCTCGGTGTCCCTGGGGGTGCCCTGCCTTTCCCCTAGGTGTCCTTGGGGGGGCCCTGGCTGTTCCCTAGGTGTCCCTGGGGATGCCCTGCCTTTCCCCTAGGTGTCCCTGGGGGTGCCCTGCCTGTCCCCTAGGTGTCCCTGGGGGTGCCCTCGCTGTCCCTGGGGTGCCCTGGCTGTCCCCTAGGTGTCCCTGGGGGTGCCCCCGCTGTCCCTGGGGTGCCCTGGCTGTCCCCTAGGTGTCCCTGGGTGTCCCCTTGGTGTCCCTGGGGGTGCCCAGGGTGTCCCTTAGGTGTCCCTGGGGGTGTCCTTGCTGTCCCCTAGGTGTCCCTGGGGGTGGCCTGGCTGTCCCTGGAGTTCCCTGGCTGTCCCCTTGGTGTCCCTGGTGGTGCCCTGGCTGTGCCCTCGGTGTCCCTGGGGGTGCCCTGCCTTTCCCCTAGGTGTCCTTGGGGGGGCCCTGGCTGTCCCCTAGGTGTACCTGGGGGATCCCTGCCTGTCCTCTAGGTGTCCCTGGGGGTGCCCTGTCTGTCCCTAGGGTGCCCTGGCTGTCCCCTAGGTGTCCCTGGGGGTTCCCTGCGAGTCCCCTAAGTGTCCTTGGGGGTGCCCTGGCTATCCCTAGGGTGCCGTGGCTGTGCCCTCGGTGTCCCTGGGGTTGCCCTGGCTGTCCCTAGGGTGCCCTGGCTGTCCCCTAGTTGTCCCTGGGGGTGCCCTGGGTGTGCCTGGGGTGCCCTGGCTGTCCCCTAGGTGTCCCTGGGGGTGCCCTGGCTGTCCCCAGCGTGCCCTGGCTGTCCCCTCGGTGTCCCTGGAGGTGCCCTGCGTGTCCCCTAGGTGTCTCTGGGGGTGCCCTGGGTGTCCCTGGGGGTGCCCAGACTGTCCCCTAGCTGTCCCTGGGGGTGCCCTGGCTGTCCCTGGGGTGCCAGGGCAGTCCTCTACGTGTCCCTGGGGGTGCCCTGCCTGTCCCCTAGGTGTCCCTGGGGGTGCCCTAGGTGTCCCTGGGGTGCCCTGGCTGTCCCCTAGGTGTCCCTGGAGGTGCCCTGGGTGTCCGTGGGGGTGCCGTGGCAGTCCCTTAGGTGTCCCTGGGGGTGCCCTGGCTGTCCCCTAGGTGTCACTGGGGGTGCCCTTGCTTTCCCCTCGGTGTCCCTGGGGGTGCCCTGCCTGTCCCCTCGGTGTCCCTGGGGGTGCCCTCGCTGTCCCTGGGGTGCCCTGGCTGTCCCCTAGGCGGCCCTGGGGGTGACCTGGGTTTCCCTGGGGTGCCCTGGCTGTCCCCTAGATGTCCCTGGAGGTGCCCTGGGTGTCCCTGGGGGTGCCGTGGCAGTCCCCTAGGTGTCCCTGGGGATGCCCTGGGTGTCCCTGGAGTGCCCGTGCTGTCCCCTAAATGTCCCTGGGGGTGCCCTGGCTGTCCCCTAGGTGTCCCTGGGGATGCCCTGCCTGTCCCCTAGGTGTCCCTGGGGGTGCCCTGGCTGTCCCCTAGGTGTCCCTGGGGGTGCCCTGCCTGTCCCCTAGGTGTCGTTGGGGGTGCCCTGGGTGTCCCTGGGGGTGCCCTGCCTGTCCCCTAGGTGTCCCTGGGGGTACCCTGCGTGTCCCTGGGGTGCCCTGGCCGTCCCCTTGGTGTCCCTTGTGGTGCCCTGTGGGTCCCTGGAGTGCCCTCGGGGTGCTCTGGTGTCCCTGGGGGTGCCCTGCCTGTCCCCTAGGTGTCCCTGGGGGTACCCTGCGTGTCCCTGGGGTGCCCTGGCCGTCCCCTTGGTGTCCCTGGGGGTGCCCTGTGGGTCCCTGGAGTGCCCTGGCAGTCCCCAAGGTGTCCCTGGGGGTGCCCAGAGTGTCCCTGGGAGTGCCCTGGCTGTCCCTGGGATGCCCTGGCAGTCCCCAAGGTGTCCCTGTGGGTGCCCAGAGTGTCCCTGGGAGTGCCCTGGCTGTCCCCTAGGGGTCTCTGGGGGTGCCCTGGCTGTCCCATCAGTGTCCCTGGGGGTGCCCTGGGTGTCCCTGGGGGTGCCCTTGGTGTCCCTTAAATGTCCCTGGGGGTGCCCTGGCTGTCCCCTAGGTGTCCCTGGGGGTGTCCTGGCTTTCCCCTCGGTGTCCCTGGGAGTGCCCTGCCTGTCCCCTAGGTGTCCCTGGGGGTGCCCTGGGTGTCCCTGGGATGCCCTGGCTGTCCCCAAGGTGTCCCTGTGGGTGCCCAGAGTGTCCCTGGGAGTGCCCTGCCTGTCCCCTAGGTGTCCCTGGGGGTACCCTGGCTGTCCCTGGGGGAGCCCTGGCTGTCTCTGGGGGTGCCCTGGCTGTCCCCTAGGTGTCCCTGGGGGTGCCCTGCCTGTCCCCTAGGTGTCCCTGGGGGTGCCCTCGCTGTCCCTGGGGTGCCGTCGCTGTCCCCTAGGTGTCCCTGGGGATGCCCTGGGTGTCCCTGGAGTGCCCGTGCTGTCCCCTAAATGTCCCTGGGGGTGCCCTGGCTGTCCCCTAGGTGTCCCTGGGGATGCCCTGCCTGTCCCCTAGGTGTCCCTGGGGGTGCCCTGACTGTCTTTACGGTGCCCTGGCTGTCCCCTAGGTGTCCCTGGGGGTGCCCTGCGTGTCCCTGGGGTGCCCTGCCTGTCCCCTAGGTGTCCCTGGGGGTGCCCTAGGTGTCCCTGGGGGTGCCCTGGCTGTCCCTAGGGTGCCCTGGCTGTCCCCTAAGTGTCCCTGGGGGTGCCCTGGGTGTCCCTGGGGTGCCCTACCTGTCCCCTAGGTGTCCCTGGGGGTGCCCTGGGTGTCCCTGGGGTGCCCTGGCTGTCCCCTTGGTGTCCCTGGGGGTGCCCTCGCTGTCCCTGGGGTGCCCTGGCTGTCCCCTACATGTCCCTGGGGGTGCCCTGGCTGTCCCCTAGGTGTCCCTGGGGGTGCCCTGCCTGTCCCCTAGGTGTCGTTGGGGGTGCCCTGGGTGTCCCTGGGGGTGCCCTGCCTGTCCTCTAGGTGTCCCTGGGGGTACCCTGCGTGTCCCTGGGGTGCCCTGGCTGTCCCCTTGGTGTCCCTTGTGGTGCCCTGTGGGTCCCTGGAGTGCCCTGGGTGTGCTCTGGTGTCCCTGGGGGTGCCCTGGCTGTCCCCTAGGTGTCCCTGGGGGAGCCCTGGCTGTCCCTGGAGTGCCCTGGCTGTCCCCTAGGTGTCCCTGGGGGGGCCCTGGCTGTCCCCTAGTTGTCCCTGGGGGTGCCTTTCCTGTCCTGTACGTGTCCCTGCGGTTCCCTGGAGATCCCCTAGGTTTCCCTGGGGGTGCCCTGAGTGTCCCTGGGCTGCCCTGGCTGTCCCCTAGGTGTCCCTGGGGTGCCCCCGCTCTCCCTGGGGTGCCCTGGCTGTCCCCTAGCTGTCCCTGGGGTGCCCTGGCTGTCCCTGGGGTGCCAGGGCAGTCCTCTACGTGTCCCTGGGGGTGCCCTGCCTGTCCCCTAGGTGTCCCTGGGGGTGCCCTAGGTGTCCCTGGGGTGCCCTGGCTGTCCCCTAGGTGTCCCTGGAGGTGCCCTGGGTGTCCGTGGGGGTGCCGTGGCAGTCCCTTAGGTGTCCCTGGGGGTGCCCTGGCTGTCCCCTAGGTGTCACTGGGGGTGCCCTTGCTTTCCCCTCGGTGTCCCTGGGGGTGCCCTGCCTGTCCCCTCGGTGTCCCTGGGGGTGCCCTCGCTGTCCCTGGGGTGCCCTGGCTGTCCCCTAGGCGGCCCTGGGGGTGACCTGGGTTTCCCTGGGGTGCCCTGGCTGTCCCCTAGATGTCCCTGGAGGTGCCCTGGGTGTCCCTGGGGGTGCCGTGGCAGTCCCCTAGGTGTCCCTGGGGATGCCCTGGGTGTCCCTGGAGTGCCCGTGCTGTCCCCTAAATGTCCCCTGGGGGCCCTGGCTGTCCCCTAGGTGTCCCTGGGGATGCCCTGCCTGTCCCTAGGTGTCCCTGGGGTGCCCTGGCTGTCCCCAAGGTGTCCCTGTGGGTGCCCAGAGTGTCCCTGGGAGTGCCCTGGCTGTCCCTGGGATGCCTGGCAGTCCCCAAGGTGTCCCTGTGGGTGCCCAGAGTGTCCCTGGGAGTGCCCTGGCTGTCCCCTAGGGGTCTCTGGGGGTGCCCTGGCTGTCCCATCAGTGTCCCTGGGGGTGCCCTGCCTGTCCCTTAGGTGTCCCTGGGGGTGCCCTGGGTGTCCCTGGGGGTGCCCTTGGTGTCCCTTAAATGTCCCTGGGGGTGCCCTGGCTGTCCCCTAGGTGTCCCTGGGGGTGTCCTGGCTTTCCCCTCGGTGTCCCTGGGAGTGCCCTGCCTGTCCCCTAGGTGTCCCTGGGGGTGCCCTGGGTGTCCCTGGGATGCCCTGGCTGTCCCCAAGGTGTCCCTGTGGGTGCCCAGAGTGTCCCTGGGAGTGCCCTGCCTGTCCCCTAGGTGTCCCTGGGGGTACCCTGGCTGTCCCTGGGGGAGCCCTGGCTGTCTCTGGGGGTGCCCTGGCTGTCCCCTAGGTGTCCCTGGGGGTGCCCTGCCTGTCCCCTAGGTGTCCCTGGGGGTGCCCTCGCTGTCCCTGGGGTGCCGTCGCTGTCCCCTAGGCGGCCCTGGGGGTGCCCTGGGTGTCCCTGGGGTGCCCTGGCTGTCCCCTAGGTGTCCCTGGGGATGCCCTGGGTGTCCCTGGAGTGCCCGTGCTGTCCCCTAAATGTCCCTGGGGGTGCCCTGGCTGTCCCCTAGGTGTCCCTGGGGATGCCCTGCCTGTCCCCTAGGTGTCCCTGGGGGTGCCCTGACTGTCTTTACGGTGCCCTGGCTGTCCCCTAGGTGTCCCTGGGGGTGCCCTGCGTGTCCCTGGGGTGCCCTGCCTGTCCCCTAGGTGTCCCTGGGGGTGCCCTAGGTGTCCCTGGGGGTGCCCTGGCTGTCCCTAGGGTGCCCTGGCTGTCCCCTAAGTGTCCCTGGGGGTGCCCTGGGTGTCCCTGGGGTGCCCTACCTGTCCCCTAGGTGTCCCTGGGGGTGCCCTGGGTGTCCCTGGGGTGCCCTGGGTGTCCCTGGGGTGCCCTGGCTGTCCCCTAGGTGTCCCTGGGGATGCCCTGGGTGTCCCTGGAGTGCCCGTGCTGTCCCCTAAATGTCCCTGGGGGTGCCCTGGCTGTCCCCTAGGTGTCCCTGGAGGATCCCTGCCTGTCCTCTAGGTGTCCCTGGGTGTGCCCTGGCTGTCCCCAGGGTACCCTGGCTGTTCCCTCGGTGTCTCTGGGGGTGCCCTGTCTGTCCCTAGGGTGCCCTGGCTGTCCCCTAGGTGTCCCTGGGGGTTCCCTGCGAGTCCCCTAAGTGTCCTTGGGGGTGCCCTGGCTATCCCTAGGGTGCCGTGGCTGTGCCCTCGGTGTCCCTGGGGTTGCCCTGGCTGTCCCTAGGGTGCCCTGCCTGTCCCCTAGGTGTCCCTGGGGGTGCCCTGGCTGTCCCCAGGGTGCCCTGGATGTGCCCTCGGTGTCTCTGGGGGTGCCCTGGCTGTCCCCAGGGTGCCCTGGCTGTGCCCTCAGTGTCTCTGGGAGTGCCCTGCCTGTCCTCTAGGTGTCCCTGGGGGTGCCCTGGGTATGCCTGGGGTGCCCTGGCTGTCCCCTAGGTGTCCCTGGGGGTGGCCAGGGTGTCCCTGGGGATGCGCTGGCTGTCCCCTAGGTGTCCCTGGGGGTGCCCTGCTGTCCCCTAGGTGTCCTTGGGGGTGCCCTGCCTGTCCCCTAGGTGTCCCTGGGGGCGCCCTGGCTGTCTCTAGGGTGCCCTGGCTGTGCCCTTGGTGTCCCTGGGGCTGCCCCGGCTGTCCCCTAGGTGTCCCTGGGGATGCGCTGGCTGTCCCCTAGGTGTCCCTGGGGGTGCCCTGGGTGTCCCTGGGGATGCCCTGGCTGTGCCCTCGGTGTCCCTGGGGGTGCCCTGGCTGTCCCTAGGGTGCCCTGGCTGTGCCCTTGGTGTCCCTGGGGCTGCCCTGGCTGTCCCTAGGGTGTCCTGGCTGTCCCCTAGGTGTCCCTGGGGGTGCCCTGGCTGTCTCCTAGGTGTCCCTGGGAGTGCCCTGCCTGTCCCCTCAGTGTCCCTGGGGGTGCCCTGGCTGTCCCTAGGGTGCCCTTGGTGTGCCCTCGGTGTCCCTGGGGGTGCCCTGGCTGTCCCCTAGGTGTCCCTGGGGGTGCCCTGGGTGTGCCTGGGGTGCCCTGGCTGTCCCCTAGGTGTCCCTGGGGTGCCCAGGGTGTCCCTGGAGATGCCCTGGCTGTCCCCTAGGTGTCCCTGGGGGTGCCCTGGGTGTCCCTGGGGGGGCCCTGGCTGTCCCCTAGGTGTCCCTGGGGGTGCCCA
Source organism: Chamaea fasciata (assembly GCF_029207755.1). Classification (NCBI taxonomy): domain Eukaryota; kingdom Metazoa; phylum Chordata; class Aves; order Passeriformes; family Sylviidae; genus Chamaea; species Chamaea fasciata. The sequence goes on from NW_027094603.1 coordinate 65,790, forward strand.
GGGTGTCCCTGGGGATGCCCTGGCTGTCCCCTAGGGGTCTCTGGGGGTGCCCTGCCTGTCCCCTAGGTGTCCCTGGGGTGCCCTGCCTGTCCCCTTGGTGTCCCTGGGGGTGCCCTGGCTGTCCCCTAGGTGTCCCTGGAGGTGCCCTGGGTGTGCCTGGAATGCCCTGGCTGTCCCCTAGGTGTCCCTGGGGGTGCCCAGGGTGTCCCTGGGGATGCGCTGGCTGTCCCCTAGGTGTCCCTGGGGGTGCCCTGGGTATCCCTGGGGGTGCCGTGGCAGTCCCCTAGGTGTCCCTGGGGGTGCCCTCGCTGTCCCTGTAGTGCCCTGGCTGTCCCCTAGGTGTCCCTGGGGGTGCCCTGGGTGTCCCTGGGGGTGCCGTGGCAGTCCCCTAGGTGTCCCTGGGGGTGCCCTGGGTGTCCCTGGGGTGCCCTGGCTGTCCCCTTGGTGTCCCTTGGGGTGCCCTGTGGGTCCCTGGGTGCCCTGGAGGTGCCCTGGTGTCCCTGGGGGTGCCCTGGCTGTCCCCTAGGTGTCCCTGGGGGTGCCCTGGGTGTCCCTGGGGGTGCCCTGGCTGTCTCCTAAATGTCCCTGGAGGTGCCCTGGGTGTCCCTTGAGTGCCCTGGCTGTCCCCTACATGTCCCTAGGGGTGCCTTGGCTGTCCCCTAGGTGTCCCTGGAGGTGCCCTGGGTGTCCCTGGGGGTGCCGTGGCAGTCCCCTAGGTGTCCCTGGGGGTGCCCTGGGTGTCCCTGGAGTGCCCGTGCTGTCCCCTAAATGTCCCTGGGGGTGCCCTGGCTGTCCCCTAGGTGTCCCTGGGGATGCCCTGCCTGTCCCTAGGTGTCCCTGGGGGTGCCCTGGCTGTCTTTAGGGTGCCCTGGCTGTCCCCTAGGTGTCCCTGGGGGTGCCCTGCCTGTCCCCTAGGTGTCGTTGGGGGTGCCCTGGATGTCCCTGGGGGTGCCCTTCCTGTCCCCCTAGGTGTCCCTGGGGGTACCCTGGGTGTCCCTGGGGTGCCCTGGCTGTCCCCTTGGTGTCCCTTGTGGTGCCCTGTGGGTCCCTGGAGTGCCCTGGGGGTGCTCTGGTGTCCTGGGGGTGCCCTGGCTGTCCCCTAGGTGTCCCTGGGGGTGCCCTGGCTGTCCCTGGAGTGCCCTGGCTGTCCCCTAGGTTTCCCTGGGGGGGCCCTGGCTGTCCCCTAGGTGTTCCCTGGGAGTGCCCTGGGTGACCCTGGGGGTGCACAGGGTGTCACTGGGGTTCCCTGGCTGTCCTGTACGTGTCCCTGGCGGTGCCCTGGAGGTCCCCTAGGTGTCCCTGGGGGTGCCCTCGCTGTGCCTGGGGTGCCCTGGCTGTCCCCTAGGTGTCCCTGGGGGTCCCCTTGGTGTCCCTGGGGGTGCCCAAGGTATCCGTTAGGTGTCGCTGGGGGTGCCCTGGCTGTCCCTGGGGTGCTCTGGATGTCCCCTTGGTGTCCCTGGGAGTGCCCTGCTGTCCCTAGGGTGCCCTGGCTGTCCCCTAGGTGTCCCTGGGTGCCCTGGTGTCCCTCGGGGTCCCCTGGCTGTCCCCTAGGTGTCCCTGGCGGTGCCCTGCCTGTCCCCAGGGTGCCCTGGCTGTGCCCTCGGTGTCTCTGGGGGTGCCCTGGCTGTCCCTAGGGTGCCCTGGCTGTCCCCTCGGTGTCCCTGGAGGTGCCCTGCGTGTCCCCTAGGTGTCCTTGGGGGGGCCCTGGCTGCCCCTCGGTGCCCCTGGGGGTGCCCTGGGTGTCCCTGGGGGCCCTGGCTGTCCCCTAGGTGACCCTGGGGGTGCCCTGGCTGCGCCCTAGGTATCCCTGGGGGTGCCCTGGTGTCCCCCGGGGTTCCCTGGGTGTCCCCTAGGTGTCCCTGGGGGTGCCCTGGCTGTCCCTAGGGTGCCCTGTCTGTCCCCTAGGTGTCCCTGGGGGTGCCCTGGTGTCCCTCGGGGTTCCCTGGGTGTCCCCTAGGTGTCCCTGGGGGTGCCCTGGCTGTCCCTGCAGTGCCCTGGCTGTCCCCTTCGTGTCCCTGGGTGTGCCCTGGGTGTGCCTGGGGTGCCCTGGCTGTCCCCTAGGTGTCCCTGGGGTGCCCTGGCTTTCGCCTCGGTGTCCCTGGGGGTGCCCTGCCTGTCCCCTAGGTGTCCCTGGGGGTACCCTGGGTGTCCCTGGGGTGCCCTGGCTGTCCCCTTGGTGTCCCTGGGGGTGCCCTGTGGGTCCCTGGGGTGCCCTGGAGGTGCCCTGGTGTCCCTGGGGGTGCCCTGGCTCACCCCTAGGTGTCCCTGGGGTGCCCTGGCTGTCCCTGAGTGCCCTGGCTGTCCCCTCGGTGTCCCTGGGGGGGGCCCTGGGTGTCCCTGGGAGTGCCCTGCCTGTCCCCTAGGTGTCCCTGGCGGTGCCCTGGGTGTCCCTGGGGGCCCTGACTGTCCCCTAGGTGTCCCTGGGGGTGCCCTGCCTGTCCCCTAGGTGTCCCTGGGGGTGCCCTGGCTGTCCTCTAGGTGTCCCTGGGGTGCCCTGGGTGTCCCTGGGGGGGCCCTGACTGTCCCCTAGGTGTCCCTGGGGGTGCCCTGCCTGTCCCCTAGGTGTCCCTGGGGGTTCCCTGGCTGTCCTCTAGGTGTCCCTGGGGGTGCCCTGGCTGTCCCTCGGGGTGCCCTGGCTGTCCCCTAAGTGTCCCTGGGGGTGCCCTGGGTGTTCCTGGGGTGCCCTGGCTGTCCCCAAGGTGTACCTGTGGGTGCCCAGAGTGTCCTGGGAGTGCCCTGCCTGTCTCCTAGGTGTCCCTGGGGGGTGCCCTGGGTGTGCCTGGGGAGCCCTGGCTGTCCCCTAGGTGTCCCTGGGGGGGCCCTGGGTGTCCCTGGGGGGGCCCTGGCTGTCCCCTAGGGGTCTCTGGGGGTGCCCTGCCTGTCCCCTAGATGTCCCTGGGGGTGCCCTGGCTGTGCCCTCGGTGTCCCGGAGGGTGCCCTGGCTGTCCCTAGGGTGCCCTGGCTACGCCCTAGGTGTCCCTGGGGGTGCCCTGGCTGTCCCTAGGGTGCCCTGGCTGTGCCCTTGGTGTCCCTGGGGGTGCCCTGGCTGTCCCTAGGGTGCCCTGTCTGTCCCCTAGGTGTCCCTGGGGGTGCCCTGGTGTCCCTCGGGGTGTCCTGGCTGTCCCCTAGGTTTCCCTGGGGGTGCCCTGGCTGTCCCTAGGGTGCCCTGGCTGTCCCCTAGGTGTCCCTGGGTGTGCCCTGGATGTGCCTGGGGTGCCCTGGCTGTCCCCTAGGTGTCCCTGGGGGTGCCCTGGGTGTCCCTGGGGGTGCCCTGATTGTCCCCTAGCTGTCCCTGGGGGTGCCCTGGCTGTCCTGGGGTGCCATGGCTGTCCTCTACGTGTCCCTGGGGTGCCCTGGCTGTCCCCTCGGTGTCCCTGGGGGTGCCCTGCCTTTCCCCTAGGTGTCCTTGGGGGGCCCTGGCTGTCCCCTCGGTGTCCCTGGGGGTGCCCTGCCTTTCCCCTAGGTGTCCTTGGGGGGGCCCTGGCTGTTCCTAGGTGTCCCTGGGGATGCCCTGCCTTTCCCCTAGGTGTCCCTGGGGGTGCCCTGCCTGTCCCCTAGGTGTCCCTGGGGGTGCCCTCGCTGTCCCTGGGGTGCCCTGGCTGTCCCCTAGGTGTCCCTGGGGGTGCCCCCGCTGTCCTGGGGTGCCCTGGCTGTCCCCTAGGTGTCCCTGGGTGTCCCCTTGGTGTCCCTGGGGTGCCCAGGGTGTCCCTTAGGTGTCCCTGGGGTGTCCTTGCTGTCCCCTAGGTGTCCCTGGGGGTGGCCTGGCTGTCCCTGGAGTTCCCTGGCTGTCCCCTTGGTGTCCCTGGTGGTGCCCTGGCTGTGCCCTCGGTGTCCCTGGGGGTGCCCTGCCTTTCCCCTAGGTGTCCTTGGGGGGGCCCTGGCTGTCCCCTAGGTGTACCTGGGGGATCCCTGCCTGTCCTCTAGGTGTCCCTGGGGGTGCCCTGTCTGTCCCTAGGGTGCCCTGGCTGTCCCCTAGGTGTCCCTGGGGGTTCCCTGCGAGTCCCCTAAGTGTCCTTGGGGGTGCCCTGGCTATCCCTAGGGTGCCGTGGCTGTGCCCTCGGTGTCCCTGGGGTTGCCCTGGCTGTCCCTAGGGTGCCCTGGCTGTCCCCTAGTTGTCCCTGGGGGTGCCCTGGGTGTGCCTGGGGTGCCCTGGCTGTCCCCTAGGTGTCCCTGGGGGTGCCCTGGCTGTCCCCAGCGTGCCCTGGCTGTCCCCTCGGTGTCCCTGGAGGTGCCCTGCGTGTCCCCTAGGTGTCTCTGGGGGTGCCCTGGGTGTCCCTGGGGGTGCCCAGACTGTCCCCTAGCTGTCCCTGGGGGTGCCCTGGCTGTCCCTGGGGTGCCAGGGCAGTCCTCTACGTGTCCCTGGGGGTGCCCTGCCTGTCCCCTAGGTGTCCCTGGGGGTGCCCTAGGTGTCCCTGGGGTGCCCTGGCTGTCCCCTAGGTGTCCCTGGAGGTGCCCTGGGTGTCCGTGGGGGTGCCGTGGCAGTCCCTTAGGTGTCCCTGGGGTGCCCTGGCTGTCCCCTAGGTGTCACTGGGGGTGCCCTTGCTTTCCCCTCGGTGTCCCTGGGGGTGCCCTGCCTGTCCCCTCGGTGTCCCTGGGGGTGCCCTCGCTGTCCCTGGGTGCCCTGGCTGTCCCCTAGGCGGCCCTGGGGGTGACCTGGGTTTCCCTGGGGTGCCCTGGCTGTCCCCTAGATGTCCCTGGAGGTGCCTGGGTGTCCCTGGGGGTGCCGTGGCAGTCCCCTAGGTGTCCCTGGGGATGCCCTGGGTGTCCCTGGAGTGCCCGTGCTGTCCCCTAAATGTCCCTGGGGGTGCCCTGGCTGTCCCCTAGGTGTCCCTGGGGATGCCCTGCCTGTCCCCTAGGTGTCCCTGGGGGTGCCCTGGCTGTCCCCTAGGTGTCCCTGGGGGTGCCCTGCCTGTCCCCTAGGTGTCGTTGGGGGTGCCCTGGGTGTCCCTGGGGGTGCCCTGCCTGTCCCCTAGGTGTCCCTGGGGGTACCCTGCGTGTCCCTGGGGTGCCCTGGCCGTCCCCTTGGTGTCCCTTGTGGTGCCCTGTGGGTCCCTGGAGTGCCCTCGGGGTGCTCTGGTGTCCCTGGGGGTGCCCTGCCTGTCCCCTAGGTGTCCCTGGGGGTACCCTGCGTGTCCCTGGGGTGCCCTGGCCGTCCCCTTGGTGTCCCTGGGGTGCCCTGTGGGTCCCTGGAGTGCCCTGGCAGTCCCCAAGGTGTCCCTGGGGGTGCCCAGAGTGTCCCTGGGAGTGCCCTGGCTGTCCCTGGGATGCCCTGGCAGTCCCCAAGGTGTCCCTGTGGGTGCCCAGAGTGTCCCTGGGAGTGCCCTGGCTGTCCCCTAGGGGTCTCTGGGGGTGCCCTGGCTGTCCCATCAGTGTCCCTGGGGGTGCCCTGGGTGTCCCTGGGGGTGCCCTTGGTGTCCCTTAAATGTCCCTGGGGGTGCCCTGGCTGTCCCCTAGGTGTCCCTGGGGGTGTCCTGGCTTTCCCCTCGGTGTCCCTGGGAGTGCCCTGCCTGTCCCCTAGGTGTCCCTGGGGGTGCCCTGGGTGTCCCTGGGATGCCCTGGCTGTCCCCAAGGTGTCCCTGTGGTGTGC